>NC_022017.1:340578-354190 GCF_000317375.1 Microtus ochrogaster
GCGCCAACTGCAGCGAACTCCTCGACCAGCGAGAAAGAATGACCACGACACGAGGATTCTTCTCAGATCACGCTTTACTGGAGTGCACTTGGTTGAGAGATAACATGAAGCGAAGGGGCCCGAGAGCACTAAGGCAGCTGCTTATAATGGAATTGGCACATGGGTTGCCCTGTGATTGGTTGCCACCATCAGCTGACACCAGACTGCATTGAGATAGGCCCAGGGACCCCCATTCACCGCGCATGCGGGAAGTGGGGGACAGGCAGCTCTCAAAGGCATTGCCAAATATGGAGTATAACCGGCAAGACAGGATGTGGTGCCATCTTGCAATGGTGGTCCTGTCTGGCTCCCTGCAATATCTGTCATTTCCAGGTGAGGCTCCAAGGAGCGCTGCCCTATACAACTGATTAAGAACTTTGTAGAGGGATTCCATTTTGATTCCCAAACTTTATCACTTAAGAGAATCAACTATAAATACCAGCAATACGTCTTCAAGCAGATTATTCCATGAAACAGGAAAAACATAAAAAAAACAACAATAAATAAATAAAATTATAAGGTCCCAAAAAAAGAGAATCAACTATAAATACCAGCAACAAGTCTTCAAGCAGACCTTCCATGAAACAGGAGACTGCTGGCATCCTGGTGAGCTTAGGACTTACTACCAGGGACTACCAGCCATATGCTGTGCATTAGCCTCCTGGAACCTAGTCACATGGCCACAGATATTCTCTGTGGAGAGAACTGTCTGCTTTGCACCATCCTCTCCTTTGTCAATAGGGTAATACTCAGAGTTCCCTACTGAGTCACCCGTGATGGGTCTGGAAGCTAGCTATGCCATTCTGCCTCCTTACCACCATCTCTGTCATCAACACCTCAGGAACTGATGATAAATATTGGCTTAATTTATCAGCTTCTCACAATGCTTTAATAATGCCCAAAACTGCCCCAGGAGTAGGAAGAACCCCTAATCTATCTCTGACTTGAAACCTGGGTGGATTTTGTAAGACTAACACTGAATGGGAAAAAAAGACAATTCTATAGATTGCCAGCAACATGAGGACATGTTCAGATCCCCCACCGATTTCTTTTTTTACATAGGAGGCATGTCTCAACGAATATTTCTTACCTCCTTTAGACACAAGCATGAATAGACCCAGGCAAGAATTAGAACACAAGATTGCTGAAATTCTAGGAAAGACATCAAGTGTTTGCTGTGTATGTGTGTTGAAATAGGAGTGGCGGGGCTGCGTCCCCCGCACCCGGCTGCCCACATGGCTAGCTTAGCTTATGCCCCGAAATAATTACACGGAAACTGTATTCTTTTAATCACTGCCTGACCCATTAGTTCCAGCCTCTTATTGGCTAGCTCTTACATATTGATCTAACCCATTTCTATTATTCTGTGTGGCCCACAAGCTGGCTTACCAGGAATGATCTTAACCTGCATCTGCCTGGAGTTGGGGAACCATGGCAACTCACTGACTCAACTTCTTTCTCCCAGCATCCTGTTCTGTTTTCTCCGCCTACCTAAGGGTTGGCCTATGAAATGGGCCTAGGCAGTTTCTTTATTAATAAGAAATCATTCCCACATCATTTCCCCCTTTTCTGTTTAAACAAAAAAAGGAAGGCTTTAACTTTAACATAGCAAAATTACAAATAACAAAATAGTTATCAAGCAAGAATTACAGTTACAATATTTATATCTATTTTATCCTTTAACATAACTAAGGAAAACTATAACTATAACTAACTATTCTTCAACTCCATCAAAGACTCCAGAAGGATATAATATTACCTAAGCAATTGTGCAGCCTGGCTGCCACAGGTGAAGAGAGGGGAAAGAGAGGCAGGGAGTATAATTAAAAGGGCATCATAAGGGACATTTTTAAGTATGGAAGAATTGTGTATATGGATTGTGACAATAAAGAAATAGACATAATGAAAAGGATAAGAACCTTCTATCCAGACAAGTACGTATGCTACCTCCTCCACCCCAGAGCAGGAGTGCATGGGAACTGGGCAGAATCTAAATCAGTCCACTGAAGACACCAGTGCAATTTCCATTGCAACTTTACTTTTGTTAAGATACTATCTTGGGGAAATCAGATAAAAGATTAAGATATCAATGCACTATTTTGCAATTTTTTATGTATCTATAATGATTAAAAATGAAGCAAAACTTAAAGATCAAAAAGGCCAGAGTATTCGTTTTATCTGGTTTCCAAAGTCTGTTCTGTTCTGTGATGGATGAGCTTTGTTGCCAGTTTGACTGGATATTGAATCAACTGAATATTACCAGACATTACTGTGGAAGTTTTCTTGATCAGATTATCTGAAGTGAGTAGACCCACCCTAAGTGTGGATGACCTTTCTAGTGGGATCCCAAAGAAGGAAATGGGAAAGAGAACTTTGCTCTTCGCCTGACTGTCTTCACTCTTGCTGCAAGTGCATCTTTCCTATTGCTGCCTCTGCCACTTTCTCCACTGGTATCAAAACCAGCTCATTTCAGCTTCTGATGTAGACTGAAGACCAGCAGCTCTCCTGGAAGTTTCCAATCCTTCAGTACCAGAGTTGTACCGCTTAGGAAAAATCCGTCCTAAGCCTTATGATTATGCAACTGTCTGATGCCTCTCAGTGTGAGGCAGCCATCGTTGGACCACCCACACCATACAGTATATAAATTAAATAAACCTTCCTTCGATATACATTCATTATAGTGGTTTTATTGCAGTAGAGAACTATGAAACATGGGAGTGTATTTTTATTCATCCAGGTCTTTTTCATCCCACATCACTGTGGCAACTTTTCTGGTTAAATCCAGTTCCACCAATAACTCAGAAATGGTTTTATCCTTTCCATGTGGGACGCTCTGCTACCCCAGAGCAGCCTGACCATATCTGTTCTTACTCATCCTCAAACCAGTTTCTTTATACACCTCTACCTAGTTAAATCTAGGAACTCCCCTAGTCCTTCTCTCCAGCACAATACTTCCCAACATCTAAGGATCACCCGACTCGCCAGCTCACCATGCGCACCTCCACAGCTCCAACACACTTTAGAACTTGCTGCAGCTTCACTGACTCCCTCCCTTTCTCAATGGAACTCTCTTACACTGACCACAGTAGGCCAAGATCATTCAGTTTCAGTCACCATTCTCAAAAAAAGGCAAATACATCAAATCTTTATTATAAAACTAACTCCCAGAGTAGTTTGACACAAATAGCTATTCTTTTTTAAAATGTGGTTTGAACTGAAATAGAAGTGCATCACTTTATTTTCTCCTTTTTTCCCTCTAGCCCCTTCCAGCTATCCTATCCTAAACTCCTCCATGTCCCAATAGCCTCTTTTTCATTATTGTATTATGCACATACACACACACACACATACATATACCATGAACACACACACACACATGCACACAAATATGGATAAATAAAACCTGCTGAGTTTGTTTTTGTTGGTAGCATGGATATGCTTTTCAAAGCTGACCCATCTACATTACATAACCAACAAGGAGCCTCTTCCTTTTCCAAGCAGCTAGTAGTTGCCCATGGTTCTTCATCTAGGGTTGGAACCTGGCAAATTTTCACCCTCCCATGTTAATATGTCCATTGATATTGGCATTGTTCCACAGTAAGCATGTATTCTTTTTGTCCCTTTTATTAAACATAGTTTTTTCTCATACAATATAATTGAAGTACAGTTTCCTCTCCATGTCTGCCAGGTCCTCACCACCCCCTCTCCTATCCAGATCCACTCCCATTCTGTCTCTCAGTAGTATTTCATCAAAGAGATAACCATAAAACTCAATAAAATAAAGTATAATAAGACAGAACAAAAAACATCATATTGATGTTGGACAATTCAAGCCAAAAGAAAAATATAAGAACCTCAGGAGTAGGCACAAGAATCAGAGACATCTCTTTCACACATTCAGGGTGTCCGTAGAGTACTATACTGAAAGTTATAACAGATATGCAGGAAATCTGGTACAGAGCCATGTAGGTCCTGTGAAATACATGAGATTTGATGGCATCTCTCATTTTGTGAATATTAAAATATAAATATGTAAATTATGTCATCTTTGCATCTTTAAACAGCTTTTTTAGTTTCGACACTTTGAAAGGAAAATATGCACATACATATTAAAGGGGCACTTAAATTACCCTCTGTACATTGCAAAACCAAGAGGATGTGATGAGGATATTAACGTTTGCTGACTTACACCTTCGTAATTGTCCTTTATTCCCACTTATTCTGGTATGGGGTGAAAGGGAGTCAAAGGACAATTTGTAGGAATCAGTTCTCTCTTTCCACCACAGAGGTTCCAGAGATAAAACTCAGGTTATCAGGCTCGGTGGTAGGTAGTTTTATCTACTGGGTTATTCTGCCAGCTCACACCTCTTCTAATCCTCCATCTTTCAGGATCGTTTCCTGGCTATAATGATTAATCCTGTCTTTCAGTTTGCCAGGACGTAGAATCACATCAGAGACAAGCCTCCAGGGCTGTCTGTGGGGATGAAGTCTCCGGAGTGTTTAACTGAGAAGGGAGGACTCATCCTGAATGTAGGTGGTGGAATTCAACAGGCTGCGGTTGAGGACTGGAGAGAAAGGAGAAACTGAATGGAACGCCAACAGCTGGGCTTTCTGACTGTGGAGATAATGTGACTGGCTGCCTCACAGGCTAGCTGCTGTACCTTCCCAAACATGACGGACTGTGCCTCCAAACCCAAATAAACTCCATCTCAACTAACTTTTGTCAGGTTTCTTTTCTTTTTCTTTTTTTAACTTATTAAAAAAACACATTTTTTTCTCATTTTACATGCCAAATCCAGTTTTCACTTTCTCCCCTCCTCCCGTTCCCCCCACCTTTCATCCCCATCCCACCCCCTATCCACTCCTCACAGAGGATGGGGAGTCAGCAAAGTCTAGCACATTGATTGCTTTGAGGCAGGACCAAGGCCCTTCCCACTATAACTAGGCTGAACAAGGTATCCCTCCAGAGAGAATAGGTTTTAAACACTCAGAACAAGCAGTAGGGATAATTCCTGGTGTCACTGCCGGTAGTTGTAGGGTTTAGCCAGCCCCTTTAGGGCGGGTTTGCCTGGGGCGGTTGTTTATGGATAAATGGAGCACGTGGAGGCAGCACGCTCTC
This sequence comes from Microtus ochrogaster, assembly GCF_000317375.1. Classification (NCBI taxonomy): domain Eukaryota; kingdom Metazoa; phylum Chordata; class Mammalia; order Rodentia; family Cricetidae; genus Microtus; species Microtus ochrogaster. The sequence continues at coordinate 345,737 of NC_022017.1, forward strand.
TTGCTTTCCTACCTCCTGTGCTGCGCGGGAACTTCGGTTCTGTAAGTTTTATTTAATCATTAAAATTGTATATATTCTTTAATATTTGCCTGCATTTATTCATGCCGGTACGTTTGGCGCCCGCCCCGTGGGGCCTTGCCAAAAACCGGCCCGAATCGGAGTCTTTTGGAGCCACCGCTGGGGCTGGGACTCCCTGGCTGAGGCTGCGGGCTGCTGCACCGTCAGGATCTGAGCTGGGCGTGTAGACTGTGTACCCTTTCAGCCGGTCCCACCACGGTTGGGGACACAGGTGAGATTCTGAGCGACTGGATCTTTCCTGATTTGGTCATTTTGGCGGCTTTTTCTCTATTCCTTTTCCAGCCCAATTGCTATTAATCAGCCTGGTGTCTGTTCCAATTTTGTTTTTGAGTCATTTATTTCAGACTTAGGCCACGTGCTGAGGTGAATTTAAAAATGGCTTTCATGTACTATAGAAACTGAACATTACATATCCAATAGCTAGAATATTTGAGGGGAACCTCCAAATTTTGAACATTTAACTCTATGTGTAAACATGAAAGAACACAAAACTATTCAGAAACAAATATATATGAGATACCATCTGGAACCGCTCAAGTTCCTATGTCAGTCCGGTGACGAAAAACATCCGAGGAGTTCTATATCTGATTAAGAGAGATAATTATTCACTCCTTTAATAAATTTATTGTCCAATTAAACTTCAGCTGTTGTAATCATGAGCAACAAGCACAGAAAGTTGATGACTGTCAGGCATCATACGTCAAAGGCAACCACTGTTTTTTCTCTTCATGCATAATGTAATTTCAACTCAGGATTTAGCTTCAGTGATAGCAAGGTTCATAGGAGGTATTTAAAAAAAAAAACCATCGGAGCAGAAAGAACACTTTCCTAGCCTGTGTAGAGACCTGAATTCCAGTGATAGTGCTTCCCTCATGCTGTGCTACCACTACAAAAAATAAAATAAAATAAGGAAAGAAACGAAATTAAAAAAAAAAATCCTCTTTTTACATAACAATACTCAAGCCAAACCTGGAAGTTTTCTACATAGACCACAATGTTCCTAGACTTAAGTACATTCATTTAACTTCAGCAAAATAAAAGAATGTAAGGGGGGGTCTCGCAGACATTTATGACATCAGGTTGAAAAAATTATTATATCTGCTAGCCAACTGTACCATTTCACTAACGCTTGCCTGCCGTCATGGAAAATTACTGGGGAATGTTTAATGTGTGTGTCAGAGAGTCAGTCCTGCTCAGACTGCTGAATGGTTGAGCGTGTATGTGCAAGAGACACTTTCTGCATCCTCCAGAGCTGAAAGGTTTGTTAATGCTGTCAAAGCGAGAAGCAAGAAGGTGACCACAGAGAAAGAGAACTTACATGAAAATGATGGCTGGTTGATGAAAACATATAAACAGTTCACCACCATACACAAAGATGTAAAATTCATGTTCACAGGCAGGAGGGGATGTGAAAAAAGGACCAAAGGACTGTGTAATAAAAAGAGACACAAACAAGTATTCCTATTATTGAGCAAGGTTTACATTTAGAACTCAAACATGAAAAGAAATAGAAGCAAGGATCAAAGCTGGGATCGAGGCAGCTCTGAAGGACTGCAGACATATTTACTGAGGACTACATCTCTGTCTACTTCTCTAAGGAATGAAGATGATCACAGTGATGTCTCTTTCTCTCTCCTCCCATTCATTCTCTCTCCTTAAGTAGTGGAAACATGGAATATCTCTTGATTTGGTCAGTATGGACCAAAAAAAGGTCAGTAGCTTGACTAGTGTTTTTCAACAGAATGTCACTTTTATACAGACAGTCACAGTCCCCCTCCTCTTTCTAGTCAACTGATGTCTGTAGTTGGATGTCATGCTTCTGCTCCTTCAACCATTATAGCCTTTATGATCTAAACCCTCTTTTTTTGGAGGGGGGACATAAAGTCTGGTTCAATCATATCTAAGCATTTACATTATTAAATGAGTCACATAACACTAGAAATTACTTAATTTCTAGTTTGTATTACCTGCAGATATCAGAGATTTCTATTTGTACTCAAATAGAATGTACTTTTAGTACATTACTGTAAAGGTGAGGAGAGAGACATTCTTAGTATTTGCTTCAAGAGCAAACTCTGTACTGGATTTGTGGAACTGAAAACTGACACCTGGATATAAAGAGTATATACTCAGGGTTACTGCAGATAGTTCATGTGGTGGTGCATTCACATACAAAATTAACACTCACCTCAAAAGCTAACATCAAGGAATGCAATGAGGTAACCAACTTCAAGTGGTTAATTTCTCTAGGGTCTTCAAATTTTTGTTTTTCAAGACAAGGTCTCTTTGTGTGTAGCCTTCACTGTCCTGGAACTTGCTCTGTAAGTAGACAAGGCTAGCCTCAAACTCAGAGGTTGAGTGGGTGGATATGGAGGAGAAAAGTGATAGGAGTAAGAAGTACTCTTTTAATTGGCTTTCTTGACATACAAGGAAGATGCAGATCTTCAAATGCAATAAGGTAAGCACTGGTTAAGAATATGAGAAGGCAAGTTTGGTGGTATAGGCCTAGGCAGAGGCAGACAGATTTCTGGGAGTTGAAGACCAACCTGGTTTCCATTCATAGCAAGCTCTAGAATAGCCAGGGATACAAGGGAATCTCTGTCTCAGAAAACAAAACAAAGAAAAGAAAGAAAATTATGAGGCAAGAATCTAAGGAACTCAAGTGTATCACTAACAGATTTTGCACCGTGCTCTTAGATTCTGCTTTCTGGGACACTAACAATGAAGCCATAGACTATTTTCTAAAGTAACAAGCAATGCTCAACTTCTAGTTAAGATGTGGTTTGGAAACCTGACCTGAATCTCCATGAAAGAAAACAGAGATACTTCTGCAATAGACTGTGTCTAGAAATGAAGACGTTAAGACAGATGGGGGCCTCAGCAGGAAAGGAGACTACAGAAATGAGAACCTGAGCCCATGCAAGCTCCAAGGAATAAGCACAGAAAACTGAAGGGATGTGCTGTTCCTCACATACACTGGACAGCACTGGGCCCTCAAAGACAGGCCAAAGTGGAACACTGAGCTCCTAGGTAAGGAACACCCATTCCTCATAAACAGGAATCATGCAAGATATAGTGGCTACAGAGACTAATGATTCCCACCAGCCCCTTTCTCTCTTGGGTCGTGCTAGAGCCAAAGGGATCTGAGAAGGCACCTTTCAACTCAGAGCAGATGTGTCAAGAATTCAATCCGTAAGTTAGTATTGCCATTAACATTCTTTTGCAGTGGGCAGTAGTCAATGTACAGACTCATAACTGGCCAAAGTACCAGGAGTAAGTGATTATTTATAGGTGCAGTCCTAAATTGAACATTTATATTAATCCCTCCCTGCCCAAAGCTCAGTAAATGTCTTGGAAGACAGAATGGAAAGAGCCAGACAGTAGTGAAGCATGCTCTGAAATGTGATCTTCTTGGCCTTGACATGGCTATGGCACCCATGAACTCATAGAAGCCTAGGTTACCTGCATGAAACCTCCAGGAGATGAAGCCACTGCACAGTCCAGCATGGGTGGGTACAGTTCCTGAGACTCCCCCCCCCCCAGCCAAGGAGTTACTGGCAATTCATAGCTGCCAAGGGCTTCTGGGATCATTTTTCTTCACAGGTGTGGCTGTGAGGAGGTTGCCTGTGCTCTGATGAGTGAACCACAGCCACTGCTATGAAGGTACCACTGACTGGACTCAGAGAAGAAGAGAGTGAGGAGAGAGAGGAGAGCAAGGAGAGCAAGAGTGTGCCCAAAAGTTGCAGGGTGTGTATTTGGGGAATGGAAAGGTAGGTCTGACTTGGATATCACTAATATATGTTATGTATATATCTGATATTTCAAGTAATAAAAGTAATGTTTTTAATTAAAAACCTCTCAAATTAGTTTTGTGGATCATGGATTGGTGTCACACTATTGTTCAAATTATGATTATGGAAAGCTTACTTTACAGACAGGATATGTGTGGACATATACACATTCATGTCTAAGTGTGTTCATGCAGCAGAGGTGAGAGGTTGACATTGAATATCATCCTTGATTGCTTTCCACCTTAGTTTTTGAAACAGAGTTTCTCCCTGAGCTTAGAGCTTGCCAAACTGGCTGGCTGGCCAATGAGTTCTAGGAATCCTCTTGTTTCTGCCTCCCCTGGCCTGGGATTATGGCCTGCACAGCTAAAGACTGACTTTTCATATGGGTGCTGCCCATGCAAACTCAAGTCCTCAAGCTTATGTGGGAAGCACTTACTGACTGAGCCATCTCCTCAGCTCCAAAGCCTGGTATTCAAAAACAAATAACTTGCAAGGGAATTCGTTCAGACTGGTATGTTAAACACATACCACAAATGCTCGTGGATCTCCACTTGGTGAATGGTTTTGCTGCGCTCACTGCACGTCAAACACAGATAATACTAATGGGGAGAAAAATTCATGAGCTTGGAGAAGCTGAGGATGGCCATGATCAAGAGAATATGAGCACAATGCACAGGCCGGACAAGTGGCTAACAGCAAGCAGTGAATAATGAGGAGGAGCCACAGTGTAAGCCCATAAGACATCTGACACAAGAAACAAGGTCTCCAGGAAAACAAGATGGAAAGGGAACAAAAGATCTGATGGCCTTTCCTCTGGAGAAGGACGTCAGGAAGCGCTCTGTTAACTGCTGCTCTAGTGTGAGTCAAAGCCACCTGGAGGAACTGTGTGCAGTCTGGTGGTTGGAGGACGGAGAGCTGAAAGATGGTGAAGTAGCCAGAACTATATAGAACTAAAATCAAACATATGAACACAGCCAAAGCTCAAACCAGCCAGCTTGTCCACTACAAACCTTGAAAGAGAACTGCAGGTCAGTGAATAGTGGCTGCATGGGATGTTCAGTGCTCTCAGTAAAAAAAAAAAGCCTTTGGGAAACCAATTATCCAAGTCCAATGTAACAGTAAGAAAAGGGGGAAAGCAGGTATAGCAACCAACACTATTCTCCAGTTATTACTGCAGCAATGCTAATCGGCTTAACTCGTTTTCTAGGAATTCGTGCAACACAGTTGGTTATTCACAAACAGGCACAGTCATTTTAGGATCTGGAGTTTTGGTTTTTATTTTTTTTAAGCCTGTGGAACCAATCAATGGATGATTCAACATCTCAGCTTTTTGTTTTTAATTCTGAAATTTACCTTCAACATATTTGCAGGTAAAAGTGGACATGCTTTACAGGGAGTCGACGAACCAGCTCAATGGAACAGCGAAATGCAAGAGGCGAGGAGCTTTAAAACAGCGACATTGTTAAGCCAATACATGTCTGTTTGAAGAAACTGATGGCTAAATGTTGCTTAAATCAAGAATCAATTCAATTCCTCTTGGACGCGAGAGGAACACAGATGGTTAACCCAATTCATTTCCACTAATGTAACACTGTATACACTTTTCAGGATGCTGTATCATGTGACACACTGAAGCCTTCTTCCAGATTACCACCTTAAGTGAAGATTACTAAAACTATAAAGTACGCCTGTGAAATTCAATCCTGAGAAGTATAAATTTAGACTTCTCATTGTCTCTGCCCTACCTGCCTTCCCCTCCTTTAAATTGGATTAGAGCTGGTTAATTACACAGGTGTAGGATTCTTCCCCCTTCCTATCTTTACTCACATTTTTCTTCATTTGAACTTCTAATAGGATTGACTTCCAAGGGCTAGCTTCGTTTTAATACTCTTTTTACAAACAACTTGGGATGCTTTTGTTCCTTTTTCTCAATGCGAAATAAAATGAAAAACAAAAAAATAATCAGCTCATACTTGTCCATGGATATCTCAGATGCATTTAGATGTAATGTTAATCACTCAGTACACTAAAGAAAGAAAGGAAAATGCACCTCAATAGCTCACCCTCTTACTAGCCCAGAATATTTCTCTATTCACCCCATAAACTCACAATGCCATAATATGAGTATATTTTAAGAATCAGAAGCAATATATTTAACTAACTATACACTGCAGAGACTTGGCTCTATGAACTTAATGATAGTCAATAACCCTAAACAAACTATAAAGGGTTTTGTTTTTAAAACCTCATTACAGTGGACTGCATATAGTAACTATGTGGTTTTTACAAAGTCTTAATTCCTTAATAAACAGGAATCGGACCTCAAGATTGTGGTTTTTGAAATTAGGGTGTGTTTAGATTTGGAGACTGCCCAAAATTCATTCACATCTAGAAGGGAAAGCTCACTGCCAAACATATGCAATCAGAGAGAGAGGTGGAAAAAAGATTACATTCTAAATAAGGTGTATATAACAAATACTTCCATCTGTTTCAGGGAGATCAAATACAACTACTTTAAAACAGTCCATTGACATTTAAGCATCTGGTAAAAAGAAAGTGTATTTATGAGAAGGCATTTACATTAGCTGTATCCTTTGTCCCCAAGGGTAAGTAGTAGAATGCCATGAAAGAGTGCCTCTCATAAATTTGTAAAAAAATGCAATTAAAACATTTTTTCTAGATAAAGTTTGCATTCCTCCTCAAATGTCCTTATTTGTAAGGCAAAATTAAGCCTAGTCAGAGATCATACACGAAAAAGACCTACTCAGGTAGCTTTATTTAAATTATTATCAATATGTCAATACAATAAAGTTTAAATTTTTTTCCATAGAAAATCTATGCCAAAACTAAGTGTATGCATGCTGAACCCCTCCAGATACCCTTAATAGAAATAATGTCACATGGAGTCACAAATAACAGATGACTTACATGCCAGATAAGACTATGTGTCTACAATCCTGGGTCTTTTCTGTTATCATCTATGTCCCTTACTGCTGCTCATCTCGCAATTTACTTTCTGGACCTACTCCAAGAGAAAAGAGTAGGGGAGCACTTGGCATTTCCTTCTTTACATAGAATTAGGTTTAGCCAGTAGGAGGCACTAGAAGAGCTACATCAGAAAAAGGGTTCATCTTCCCACTGAAAAGCAGCCTTTTCTGTTTGCTGTTACAGTACTGACCCACAGCAGAGGCATCAGAGGACAGCTGAAGGCACCCTGACACTACCCAAGCAGCTCACATTGTACAGGGCCTGTTTGGAAGCCATGCAACCATTGCCTAGGCTCTCTGACCACTGCCATGGCCCATCTGGCCCATGAGGTTTGTTTCCTGGACTTTGGAAATCCACCCTATATTCCAAGTATCTTAACAACTATAGCAATGCTGACCATTGTAAGAATGCCACGAAAGCCTGTTTCCTGATTAGTTCATGGTCCAGATGAGTAGGCTACAAGCACACATTCCCCAGTGAGATCTACTAACCAGTCTTGAAGGACCCCCTAGTTCCTTCCCTGGATATGCTTGCTTAGCTCCAAGTTAAGATGAGAGATGTCACTTTAACTCTGAATTCTCCTATCACATAAAAATTATTCATTATAATAAATTTTCCTGTTTGTAATATTTTCTGGCTTCTGTTTCTTGTTTGAACCTGTAATGGTAGGTTATAAATCAATTGAAGAGGATATTCCAACACTAACCTTTGGCTTTGATATGCGAATGAACACAGGGACATGGTGCGGGAGAATTGTCTGTATTCTGTCGATCATGTTATAAATAAACGCTGATTGGACAGGCAGAAAATATAGGCGGGAAAACCAGACAGGAAGTAGAAATGATGTAATGAGAACAGGAGAATTCTGAGAAGGAGGAAGTTGATTCCTCCCACTCCTGCTCAGACCACCAAAGCAGCAGGATGTGATCCGCCCCACTGAAAGAAAGGTACTGAGCCACATGGCTAACATAGATCAGAAAAATGGGTTAATCAAGATGTGAGAGTTAGCTACTGAGAGGCTAGAGCTAATGGGCCAATCAGCTTATAACTTATAGAGATCTATGTGTGATTTTCTTTGGAGCTAAACATCTGGGGGTACTGGGCAGGACAAAATCCCAACAACAAACAAGCTGGCCAGATCATGTTACAGATTGGTGCCCACATGGATAACTACATCCACAGAAAGCCTGAGAAAGCTTGGAAAACACTAGAGTAAAACATTTTGGTTTTCAGCCTTAGCAGGGAAAAAAGCTGCTGTTTTAAAATACCAGCTTTCTGGGCCTTCCTGAGAGGGAAAACTCTGACTCTTTCAAGCAGGCAGTCCCAATGGATACACTGTTGCAGCTTGCTTCCTGGCAAGGACCTTAAAACCCAATAGAGTTGTGGCAAAAAAAAAAAACTTCTCCATATTCCTTAGCAAATTAAAGACCCATGTGGTCAGAAAAAGAGAGATATACAGTAAAGAGAGATTCAAAGAGTAAGAAAACCTCTAAATGGTTTACAATGTGTTAAAAATATATACAGGTTTATATAAAGGTTAAAGTTCTCAGAGTTAAGAAAGAAAGAAAGAAAGAAAGAAAGAAAGAAAGAAAGAAAG
>NC_022017.1:354940-359411 GCF_000317375.1 Microtus ochrogaster
CTTGATCATAACTCTAAATTTTCTTTAGGTCCCCATAAGATTATCAGTGCCCCCAACCAGCTGGAAGTAGCCTGGAATACTATGCCCACATTCCCAAAAATTGGACTATGGATATTTTCCTTTGTTTTTTTTAAAAAGGGTGGGAAGTGGTGCAGGAGAATTGTCTATATTCTGTCTATCATATTTTAAATAAATGCTGATTGGACAGGCAGAAAATATAAGCGGGAAAACCAGACAGAAAGTAGAAATGATGTAATGAGAACAGGAGAATTCTGAGGAGGAAGTTGATTCCTCCCACTCCTGCCCAGACCACCAAAGCAGCAGGATGTGACCTGCCCTGCTGGAAAAGGTACTGAGCCACATGGCTAACATAGATCAGAAAAATGGGTTAATCAAGATGTGAGAGTTAGCCACTGAGAGGCTAGAGCTAATGGGCCAATCAGCTTATAATTTATCGAGACCTATGTGTGATTTTCTTTGGGGCTAAACAGTCGTGGGGTACTGGGTGGGACAGAAACCCCAACAAACAAGCCTGGCCCCTTCATGTTACAGGGACACACACACACACACACACACACACACACACACACACACACACTGACTATATTATGATGCCAAAACTGCATGATATGCATAGCCATGATGCTTTACATGTTTCTGCAAATCTGGATTTATTGCAATGTCCTATTGTAGCCTTATTCAAATGGTGTAAAAGTGTCTTTACTAGATTAATTAACTAAAGATGGAGGACTATCATTTAGTTAGACATATCTAAAGACTGAGTAGTTTCATTTTTTTTGAAGGAAAAGCCTGTTTAGTGTGTATGTATGGCTGTATGCTTGCTCACATGTGTTCATGCAAGTACGTATATGCATGTGTGCTTGTAGGTTCATATACAGATGGGTGATGATGCATGAGAAGACCCAAAGTCAACAGCAGGAGTGTTCTTTGATCAGTCTCCACCCTATTCTTTGGGCCAATTCCATAAAATGAACCCAGAGTTCTCTGATATGACTAATCTAGCTAGTCACCTGGCCCTTTGTTATGTCAATCTACTTCTCTGCCTTCTGAGCACTGAAATTGCAGGTGGTTGTGATGCCCACCCTGCATTTCCACAGGTTCTGGAGAACTCTGCTCCTCACGTTTATACAGCAAATACATTTTACTATCTCCTCAACCTTCATATTTTATTTTTAATTTTGTTTCTAAATGGTGCAATGTGTTTTCAATATGGGCTACAAAAACAATAGCGTTTCACTGTGGCTGTGTTGTGGGAGCTGCGGGCTTGCTTTTAGTCCTGCCCAACTCCCACACAGATAGCTTTAAACCCAAAATAACAACACACAAATGCATTCTTTTAAACACTGCCTGCTCCATTATATCTAACTCTTCTTGGATAATTCTCACATATTAATTTAGCCCATTTCTAATAACCTGTGTAGCACCACTAGGTGCACTTACTGGGAAAGATTTAGCATGTCTGACCTGGTGGAGGCTGGCTGAATCGTGTCTGCTCTGCAGAGCAGAGACATGGCATCTACCTCACTTCTCTTCTTCCCAGAATTCTGTTCTGTTTACTCCACCCACCTAAAGGCTGGCCTATCAAATGGGCCAAGGCAGCTTCTTTATTAGCCAATGACCTTCCTTTCCCCTTTTCTGTTTAAACAAAAAAGAAAGGCTTTAACGTTAACATAGTAAAATTACATATAACAAAACAGTTATTAAGTAAGAATTACAGTTACAATATTTATATCTATTTTATCTCTTATCATAACTAAGGAAAATTATAACTATCTATTCATGCTTCAACTCCATCAAAGACTCCAGAAGGATATAATACTACATAAGTAAACAAGAAATAAGAAAACTCTAGAAATAACAGAGACATCTTGCTGCCTGGACAGTCACCCAAAGTTCCCCTGTACCGTTGGGGCATCCATCTTTGGCCTACAGGCCCATAGTGTCCAGCAGACATTTCCATGAAGCAGGAAATGTCAAAGACAGTTCAGTCATTTTCTGCTGTGTCCTGCAGAATGTCTCGCAGACTCTTTCATAAATCAGGAACCCCGAAAGACCATATCACCTTTAGGCAAGTTCAGCAGTCCTCTCTCTGAGGGTTCTCTGTGTCCAGTTTATGCAACAATCCAGGCAACAGCAGTTTCTTGCTCAAATGGCTATCAGACTCCGTAAGGAGCCTCTTCAATGCCCATCTTCCTCTTGAAGTAGATTGGTGCTGGCAGGAGCAGACGTGTATCATTGTCATGAAAAGCCCTACATTATTAAAACATTTAAATGCCATATTCTGCAGTCTTTGAAAGATATGAAGAATGCCTATCTAAAATATATCTATGCACATCCAGAAAATCTAACTAACATGACCTCAAGCTTGGCCGTTATTGATGATTATTCATTAACAACCTAATGTAAGACTTTAAGACAATCCTGAAGCCATTTTTGACAATTCTGAATCTTCTCAGCCTCTGTGCCACAGTGCTTCCCCTCCTCCCCTGGAAACCAAGGACCTAACAGCTACACTCGCACGTACTCAGTTCCTGAACAATAACCCATATACGTATGTTTTGATTTGGTCCCCAGGGAAATGGGGTCAAAATGACCTCTTACCTCATCTGATCTGGCAAGAACTCTCCAGCCAATTATTGGTAATAGCCCTTTCGAATAAGTCAATCAGAATAGTCAAAGAACAACCACCCTGGCTTCTGTGGCCCCTTTAAAAGTAGACTGTACCAATTTTGTCTATTTCCCATAGCCAAGAGGATAACTATGCGTTTTTCCTTTGGTTCACCTTCTTACTTAGCTTCTTTAGGATCACCATTGTAGACTCCGTGACCCTTATTTATGGCTAGAAACCAATTATGAGTGAGTACATACCATATTCATCTTTTTGGGTCTGGGTTACCTCACTCAGGATAGTGTTTTCTATTTCCATCCATTTGCATGCAAAATTCGAGAAGTCATTGTTTTTTACCGCAGCGTAGTACTCTAATGTGTAGATGTTCCACACTTTCTTCATCCATTCTTCCATTGAAGGGCATCTAGGTTGTTTCCAGGTTCTGGCTATTACAAATAATACTGCTATGAACATAGTCAAACAAATGCTCTTGTCGTTTGATAGGGCATCTCTTGGGTATATTCCCAGGAGTGGTATTGCTGGGTCCAGGGGTAGGTTGATCCCGAATTTCCTGAGAAACCGAAACACTGATTTCCAAAGTGGTTGCACAAGATTGCATTCCCACCAGCAATGGATGAGGGTACCCCTTCCTCCACAGCCTCCAAAAAAAAAAAAGTAGACTGTACCAGCTATTCAAGGTCCCTCGGCTTCCTGAATGCTGGGGGACCCTGTCAAGACAGAATTAATAAAATCCTCATGATTTGCATCAGTTGTGGTGTGTGAGATGGTCTGTGGGGGCGACTCCTCCTTGGTGCTTGGACGCTAGAGTCCAACACTATATACATTACATTTTTAATGAACTACACAATCACAATACTTTAATCAAGATCAGAAATACATATACAGAGACGCAGGCGGCAACAGATGCAGGAGACGGGGACCAGCAGCAGACACAGGTGGCGGGGACCAGCGGCAGATGCAGGCGGCGGCAGGCGCAAGCTGCAGGCGGTAGGGACTAGCAGGGACCGGCACAGCAGAGGACGCAAGCTGCAGGGACCTGCGTGGCGCAGACGTAAGCAGCGAGGACCGGAGCGCAATACCGAGAGCAGATCACCCCACTGCAATTAAATCAAAGAGGTAGGCCTTTTGTTGGCGAGGTCCCTGGCAAACAGGGAGCCTGGTCCTGTTCCTGAAGACTCTTCTGAGGGGTGAGAGGGATCTTGGCCCACGGCAGGAGCCAGGAAACAGAGCGAGGGCATTTTGTAAGCGGAGCCCCTGGCCAGCAGGGAAACCTGATCCGGTTTTAAAAGACGCATTAGATAGCATCTATAGGAGGAGATGGGCATGTGCCAATGCAAGAATTCACCCAATAATCTGGAAAACAACATGAAAACACCAGAACTCAATAATCTTACAACAGAAGGATTTGAAAACCCTAACACAGAAGAAGTGGGGAAAAAATGACTTTATGAAAGCAATAGAGTCCCTTAAACAACACGTAAAAAACACCCTTATAGAAATGGATGAGAAGCATAACAAAAAGTTTGAAGAAATGAGTAAATACGTATATGATACCCTGGAAAACCAAGAAAAAACTATCAAACAGGTAATAGAAACAGTTCAAGAACTGAAAACTGAAATGGAAGCAAGGAAGAAAACACAAACTGAAGACCAGCTAGATATGGAGAATCTAGGTCAACGAGCAGAAACAAGCATACTCAATAGAATACAAGAGATAGAAGAAAGAATCTCAGCTTCGGAGGACACCATAGAGAAAATAAATGCACAGATCAAAGAAAACAGCAAAGCCAACAAATTCTCATCACAAAACATTCAGGAAAT
>NC_022017.1:385128-397065 GCF_000317375.1 Microtus ochrogaster
CAACTTCCTTAGCGATCAGGGAAATGCAAATCAAGACAACTTTAAGATACCATCTTACACCTATCAGAATGGCTAAAATAAAAAACACCAAGGATAGCCTTTGCTGGAGAGGTTATGGAGAAAGGGGTACACTCATCCATTGCTGGTGGGAATACAAACTTGTGCAACCACTTTGGAAGGCAGTGTGGCAGTTTCTCAGGAAATTCAGGTTCACAGCAACCTTTCAGGAGGACATGGTCTATCATACCATACTGGGATAGAAGCAATCCTCAGGGTCTCATCCTCTGTGAAAACAAAAGAAGAAACTCCTTTCCAAAGCGTCATGTCCTTAGATCCAAATTTTAAAGTCAAGGTATTTTCAAAATATCTATGTTGGTTTAGTTCAGCAGCATTTGTAAACAGATATCTTTTAGCAGCTATTGCTCCTTCCTCAGCATTCAAACAATTCAAAGAAAGCATAATAGCATACAGTATCAAAATTCCGTGTATTTTCCATCTTTGTGCACTTTATTTTAACCTCTATTTTGTTTATTTTTACTTTTATGTTTTGCTTTTTGAGACAATTTCTCTGTGTATCTTTGACTTGGAATAACTCTGTAGACCAGGCTGTCCTTGAACTCTCAGAGATCTGACTGTCTCTGCCTCCCAGGCATTGGGATTAAAGGTGTGTGCTACCACACCTTGAAGTCACAGAGGTCAGTCTCCCTCTGTCTCCCAAGTGTTAGGATTAAAGGTGTGTACTACCACACCCAACTGCTTTCTTTCTTCCTTTTTATTTGTTTTTTACTTTAAGAACTTTAACTTTTAGTCTGCATATATTTTTAACACACTGTAAATCATTTAAAGGTTTTCTTTGTCTTTGAATCTCTCTTTACTGTATATCTCTCTTTTTCTGACCACACAAGCCTTTAATTTATCAAGCAATATAGGTAGGATTAAAGCCATGGCTTTGCTGGCTGAGTCCAGCCCATTCCTTAGCTTTCCAGCCTCACGGCGGAGGTACCAGCTGTAGCCATTTTTATTGCCACAACTCTGTGGCGTTTCAAAGTCCCTGCCAGCAAGTAAGCTGCAGCATTCTGCTCACAGACCACACTCATTCAGACTGCCTGCCTGAGTCAGAGTTTGCCCTGGCAGGATGGCCCAGAAAGCCAGCATTTTAAAACAGCACAACTTTTTTCCTGCTACAGCTGAAAACAAACAAGCATGCAATCAGCTTTTATCAACACCATTTAAGTGTTTCATGGAAAGAACTCTGGAAGAGCAGTCAGTGCTCTTAACCTCTGAGCCATCTCTCCAGCCCCCTCCATCATGGCTGCTGCTGAAAATTAATCCTAGATAATAGGTATTTAAAAACAAATAAAATTCCTTTTTTTCTAAAAAAAAACCACATTATATATGCCAGAAAGAGTACTGATTTATTTAATTGTTGTATTTTGTGAAATTAATAATTAAATACATGGATAAGTATTGACTAGCATACAATTATCAAATAAACCAAAGCATAGAAAAATGAGATATACTTTTAGGGGAAAACACAGCCAGCAGATGCCAACCACAAGATGACATACAGATGCTCAAATAATATACAAGGAATTTGAGATACTTATTAGAAGTATGCTTCATTATGTAAAGGGAAATATATATATATATATATATATATATGAGTTAAATATTTAAATTTTACATCTCAACATTTTAAAGGAGGGCCCTAGAAATATAACATAGTATGAAGCATCAGAAAACAGATTTCTCACTTGACAAAAACTTCTTGATGCAGCCTCTTAGGGACTCTGGAGTCTTTCAAGTTTGCCACTTACAGGAGAGGACTTGGGCTTTAAGTTGGGTGAATCTGACTCACTCAATTTAGCTCTTATCCTATTAGCAGCTACCCATCTCCCATCCCACCTCTATGGCACCCAGAAGCCCACATGTTCCTAGATCAGACTGGCATAGCTTATAGGAACTGGTACTTATGACAGACAGACAGACAGACAGACAGACAGACAGACAGACAGACAGACAGGAAAGAAGGGAGGGAGGGAAGAAACACTCGGTGCTCCAAACATCAGTGCTCTGTGGTTTGATAATGGCATCTTAGTATTGATCATACAGGTCAAGCCATCATTATACCTCACTTGTAGAATCTCCTCCCTGACTGGCTGAAATAAATCCCAAGTGTTCAAAGGATCAGATTTTGTTTCCATAATTTCATTTTTCTTCTTACCTTTTGGGAACGAGCTTTTATGCACAAGTATGGACATAGGGTTAGATTAGAAAGTGACCTCACATTCCCATAGTAAGACTGTGAATTCAGGGGGAAAAAGCTTAAATTTATACCACAATCTAATTATAAGCCCCAAGACAACTCACCTTAGTCAGAGTAAACAATAGCAACAACAAAACAGTGAATCCCAGAGAATGAGCTGCATCACCACATTATCAGATTCTAAATAAAATTAATCAAATTTTCAAGAAACTGGGGCCTATTTGAAAAGAGACATCATGAGATAATGTGCATGAAGAGAATTTTTATATACCTCAAAGAAAGAGATGGAAATAGCAAGAAAAACAATGGGCAACCAAAATGACAGCATCAATAAAAAGACAGAAAATCTAAAAATAGAAAGAAAGAAAGAAAGAAAGAAAGAAAGAAAGAAAGAAAGAAAGAAAGAAAGAAAGAAAGAGAAGATGAAAGCCTGGTGCTGAGAGGTATAAAGGTATAGTGACATAGAGGAGCCTTCCACTAGGGTTATACAAATACAGATAGGCTTGAGTAGGCAGAAGAAAGATCCACAATGGAAGAAAGATGTTTTCTTTAACCATTAACAAATGGTGCTGGTATGTCAACCTGTAGAAGAATGAAAATAGATCCATATCTATCACCATGCACAAAACTCAAGTCCAAATGGATTAAAGACCGCAATATAAATCTGACCACACTGAACATGATAGAAGAGAATCGGGAAGTAGCCTGCAATACATGGGCACAGGAGACCCCTTCCTACATATAACCCCAGTAGCACAGACAACAAGAGCAACAATGAATAAATAGGACCTCCTGAAACTGAGAAAAGACACAGATATTAAGACAAAAAGGCAACCTACTGAGTGGGAGAAGATCTTCACCAACCCCACAACAGACAAAGGTCTATTCTCCAAAATATATAAAGAACTCAAGAAAACTAGACATTAAAATTCTAAATAATCCAATTAAATAATGGGGTAATGAACTGAACAGAGAATTATCAACAGAACAAGTCCAAATGGCTGAAAGATACTTAAAGTCATGTTCAACTTCCTTAGCTATCAGGGAAATGCAAATCAAAACAACTTCAGATACCATCCTATACCTGTCAGAATGGCTAGAATCAGAAACACCAATGATAATCTATGCTGGAGAGGATGTGGAGTAAGAGGAACACTCATCTATTGCTGGTGGGAATACAAACTTGTGCAACCACTTTGGAAATCAGTGAATTGGGAGTCAACCTACCTCAGGATCCAGCAATATCACTCTTGGGAATATACCCAAGAGATGCTCAATCATACTACAAAAGCATTTGTTCAACTGTGTTCATAACAGCGTTATTTGTAATAGCCAGAAGCTGGAAACAACCTAGATGCCCCTCAATGGAAGAATGGATGAAGAAAGTGTGGCACATCTACACATTAGAATATGACTCAGCAGTAAAAAACAATGAAATCTTGAATTTTGAAGGCAAATGGATGGAAATAGAAAACACTATTCTGAGTGAGATAACACAAACCCAAAAATACGAATGTGGTATGTACTCACTCATTAGTGGATTCTATCCATAAACAAAGGACATTGAGCCTATAGTTCGTGATCCTAGAAAAGCTAAGTAAAAAGGTGAACCCAAAGAAAAACATATATAGATCCTCCTGGAATTTGGAAGCAGACAAGATCACCAGGCAAAAGTTGGGAGCAATGGGGTTGGGGTGAAATGGGAGGAATAGGAGAGGGGGAGAGAGAAGGGAGAAGGGGAGGGTTGGGGAGAGCTTGGGGGAGTGGGATGGTTGAAATGGAGGAAGGGTGGATATGGGACCAGAGAAGAAATTATCTTAATTAAGGGAGCCATTTTAGGTTTGGCAAGAGGCTTGGCTCTAGAGGGATTGATCTGTTTTGTGTTGATTTTACTGGTTAAATAAAGAAACTGCCTTGGTCCTTTAATTGGACAGAAAATTAGGTAGGCGGAGTAAATAGAACAGAATGCTGGAAGAAAGAAGCCTAGTCAGGCAGTTCCCATGATTCTCCAACCCCAGACGGATGTAGACTAGAATCCTTCCTGGTAAGACACCATCTCGTGGTGCTACAAGATTATTAGAAATGGGTTAATCGAGATGTGAGAATTAGCCAATAAGAGGCTACAGATAACGGTCCAGGCAGTGTTTAAAAGAATACAGTTTCCATGTAATTATTTTGGGTAAAGCTAGCCAGTGGCTGGGAGCTGAGTGGTGGGAAGTGGCCTGCCATTCCTCCTACTACAAGGGATTCCCAGGTATCCACTGGGATGTCCCCAGCTAGGACCCTGGGAAGTGAAGGAGAGGGTGCCTGAACTGGCCTTGTCTCCTAGTCAGACTGACAACTATCTTGAATATCACCATAGTACCTTTGTCTGGCGACAGATGAAGATAGAGACGGAGATCCACATCGGAGCACCGGACTGAGCTCTCAAGGTCCAGTTGAAGAGTAGAAGGAGGGAGAATATAAGCAAGGAAGTCAGGACCGTGAGGAGTTAGCCCACCCACTGAGAGAGTGTGCCTGATCTAATGGGAGTTCACCCAATCTAGCTGGACTGGGACTGAATGAGCATGTGATCAGAGTGGACCCTCTGAATGTGGCTGTCAATTGGGGCCGACTAGAAGCCAAAAATAATGGCACTGGGATTTATCTCTACTGTATGTACTGGCTTTTGGGGATCCTAGTCTATTCCTAAGCCTGGATGGAGGGGGAAGGCCTTGGGCTTCCCACAGGGCAGGATCCTCTGCCCTCTCTTAGGACTGGAGGGGGAGGGGAGAGGGTGAATTGGGGATCATGAGGGAAATGGGAGGAGGGGAGGAAGTGGAAATTTTGAATGGTATTATTTATAAAGCAATAAAAATTATTCAATTACGTTTAGAAAGAAAACTAAAGAAAGAAAAGAGTTTTAAAGTTCAAAAGTTAAGTGTGAAGAAACAGAAAAGTTTAGTGAATTACTTTTTAGTCATATCTAGGTCCTGGATAAATTGAAGTTTGATACATACACTTGAGCCCTGTATTTGACAAGGCATGTGGCACCAGCTTTAAGATTAAACTTAATTTCAAAGTCAGAACTTTTGGGGTTCTAAGAACCTTTGGGAATAAGCTTTAATTTTCTAGCCAGCAGGTGGTACTCTGCTAACTGTGCTTCAATTTTGTAAAGAGAACACAAAACGAAATGTTTAAAATAAAGCAGTCCTAGACTGTGTGGTTCTCAATGGTCATTTCTGCAATTCTGCCTAAACTGTTATGCCAGTTTTGGTAGTTTGACAATTAAATTATCAAAAGCTTAACACAAAATATCTAGGAGATATGGGACACCATAAAAAGACCAAACATAAGAATAACAGGGATAGAAGAAGGAGAAGAAGTCAAACTCAAAGTCACAGAAAATATATTCAACAAAATTATGGAATTAAACTTTCCCAAGCTAAAGAACAATATGCCTATAAAGGTATAAGAAGCTTACAGAACATCAAGCACACTGAACTAAAAAGAAAAAATTTCTCTCACCACATAATAATCAAAACACTACATACAAAATAAAGAATATTAAGACCTACAAAAGAAAAAGGCCAAGTAACATACAAAGGCACACCTATTAGAATTACACATGACTTCTCAGTGGAAACAATAAAAGCTAGAATGTCCTGCCCAAGAGTTATGCAGGCATTAAGAGACCACAGATGCAGACCCGGACTATTCCCAGCCAAACTTTCAATTATCATAGATGGAGAAAACAAGATATTCCATGACAGAACCAAATTTAAACAATAACTAGCCACAAATCCAGCCCTACACAAACTACTAGAAGGAAAACTCCAACCAAAGATATTTGGCTACACCCACTAAAACACAGACAATAGATGATTTTACAGCAACAAACCCAAGGGAATGGAAAATCACACACAGTAACATCACCTACAACAAAAACTAAAATGACAGAAACTAACAACCACTGGTCATTAATATCCCTTAATTTAAATGGATTCAACTCACTTATAAAAAAAACACAGGCTAACAAATTGAATATGAAAAGAGAATCTATCCTTCTACTGCAATCAAGAAACACACTTCAACCTCAAAGATAGACATCACCTCAGAGTAAAGGGTTGGGAATTTTTTTTCAATCAAATGTACCTAAAAAAACAAGCTGGTGGAGCTATCCTAATATTTAACAAAATAGACTTTAAACTAAGGTCAATCAAAAGAGACAAAGAAGGACATTTCATATTTCTCACAGGAAAAAAATACATCAAGAGAAAATCCCAATTATGAACATCTATGTCCCACCTTCATAAGTAAAATATACATTACTAAAGTTTAAATCACACAATAAGACCAACACAATAATAGTGGGAGACTTCAACACCCTACTCTCAACACTGGACTAATCTACCAGACAAAAACTTAACAGAGAAACAAGGGAACTAGTAGATGTTATGACTCAAATGGACTTAACAAATATCTATAGAACATTTCATCCAAACATAAAAGAATATATCTTTTTCTCAGCACCACATGGAACCTTCTGAAAAAACTGACCACATACTTGGTAACAAAGCAAACCTCAACAGATACAAAAAATGGAATAATTCCATGTATCTTATCAGATTACCATGGCTTAAAGGCAGAATTCAACACCAATACTAATTTCAGAAAGTCCATAAATACATGGAAAATGAATAAATCTCACCTGAATCTGTAATGAGTCAAGGATGAAATAGAAAGAAATTAAAGACTTCCTAGGATTCAATGAAAATGACCACATAATAGATCCAAACCTATGGAACACAATGAAAGCAGTGTTAAGAAAAAAGTTCATAGTACTAAATGCCTTCATAAGGAAGCTGAAAAAAATCACACACTAGTAAGTTAACAGAAAACCTCAAAACTCTAGAACAAAAAGAAGCAGACTCACCCAGGAGGACTAGATGACAGAAAACAATCAAATTGTGAGCTGAAATCAACAAAATAGAAACAAAAAAAACAATACAAAGAATCAATGAGACGAAGAGTTGGTTATTTGAGAAAATCAACAAAATAGACAAATCTTTATCCAAACTAATGAAAAGGAAGAGAAAGAATATCAAAATTAACAAAACCAAAAATGAAAAGGGGAACATAACAACAGACACAGAGGAAAGCCAGAGAATCATCAGGTCATACTTCAAAAACATATACTCCACAGAATTGGAAAACTTAAAGGAAATGGACAATTCTCTGGATAAGAATCACTTACCAAAATAAAATCAAGTTCATATAAGAAAAATAAAGTAGACCTATGATCACTAAGGAAAGAGAAACAGTCATCAAAAGTCTGCCAACCATAAAAAAGCCCTGGACCAGATAGTTTTGGTACATAGTTTTACCAGATTTTTAAATAAGAGCCAATACTCCTCAAATTTTTCCACATAATATAAACAGAAAAGCATTGGCAAACTTGTTTTAGGAGGCTACAGTTACCCTGATACCCAAACCATACAAAGACGCACCTAGGAAAGAAATTTACATAACCTCAATTATGAACATTGACGCAAAAATTCTCAATAAATAATGGCAAACTGAATTTAAGAAAACATCAGAAAAATCATCCACCATGACCAAGTAGGTTTCATCTCAAGGACACAGGGCTGGTTCAACATATAAATATCTGTCAATTTAATCCACCGTATAAACAAACCGAAAGAAAAAACACATGATCATCTCATTAATGCTGAAAAAAAGCTTTGACAAAATTCAACATCCCTTCATGATAAAAGTTTTGGAGAGAGCAGGGATACAAGGACCATGCCTGAACATAATTAAGTCAATATACAGCAAGCCAACATCCAACATCAAGCTAAATGGAGAGAAACTTCAAGTTATCCCACTGAAATCAGGAAAAAGACAAGGTTGTCCACTCTCTTCATACCTATTCAACATAGTACTTGAAGTTCTAGTGTAAGCAATAAGAAAATAAAAGGAGATCAAGGGGGATACAAATTGGAAAAGAAAAAGTCAAACTCTCACTATTTGCAAATGATATGATTGTATACTTAAATGACCCCAAAAATTCTACCAGGGAACTCCTACAGCTCATAAATGCCCCCAGTAATGCAACAGGATACAAGATTAACTCAGAAAAACATCAGCCCTCCTTTATACATATGATAAATGGGCTAAGAAACAAATCAGAAAAACATCACCCTTCACATTAGCCACAAATAACATAAAATAATTTGGGGTAGTGATATCCAAATAAGTGAAAGACCTGTATGATAAGAACTTTAAAACTTTGAAGAAAGAAATTGAAGAGGACAGCAGAAAATGGAAAGATTTTCCCATAATCTTGGGTAGGTAGAATTAACATAGTAAAAATGGTGCTCTTACTAAAAGCAATATACAGATTCAATGCAATGCCCAGAAAAATTCTTCACAGACTTCAAAAAAATAAAATAAAATAAAGAAAACAATACTCAACTTCATATGGAAAAAAAACCAGGATAGTCAATCCTGTGCGACAAAAGAAGGTTGAAGGTATCACAATCTCAGACTTCAATCTTTCAATAAAAACAGACAGGAGGACCAGTGGAATCAAATTGAAGATCTGGATATTAATCCACACAACAACAAACACCTGATTTTTGACAAAGAAGCTAGAAATATAAAATGAAAAAAAGAAAGCATATTCAACAGAGGGTGTTGGCATAACTGTATATCAACATGTAGAAGAATCAAAATAGATTCATATCTATTGCCATGCACAAAACTACAAGATTAAATGGATCAAAGACCTCAACATAAATCCAACCACATGGAACCTCATAGAAGAGAAGGTGGAAAGTGCACTTGAATGCATTTACAAAGTAGACCACTTCCTAAATATCAACCCAGTAGCATAGACACTGAGAGCAACAATTAATAAATGGAAAGTTCTGAAACTGAGAAGCTTCTGTAAAGCAAAGGACATGGTAAACAGGCATAGTGTTGACTTTGTTAATTTTACATGCTTTTAATACTTCTTTACAAATTTGAATTATTCAAAAATGTGATTTTTTTTACAACATAATAGCTGGTAAACTACCCTGAACTGGTTGAAGTAACATTATGCACATATTATATATCTGCACAAGCATGATAGATCTAAAGAACTTAAGAATGTTCTATTCATTTGTGGTCGCAAGTGGCTTTAAGTAATCAAGGAAGTTAAAATACTCAGAGAATTAAAATAAATGACAGATGATGTATTATGTTCTCATCTACCCTGTTTGCAATTTTTGGATGTAATATTCTCATAAGAATAAGGTTCTAATGTGGTGTGGTTGGTAAAGTGTCTATGGTACAGGAAGGAGGGCTTAAGTTTAGATCCAACACCCACATAATAGTTGCTCATAGGGCATGTATCTGTGATCCTCATGTTATGTGTAGAAAACGGACAGAAGCAGATCTCTAGAGGTCATTGGAAGCCAACCTAGCTGAAAATACAAGCACCAATTTCAGAGAGAGGCCATGTGCTGTAGGAAGTCTTAGAGCTAGTGGTTACCCACCCACTGGTGCGTAGCCTCTTATACTATTTATGCCAATGTAGAGAATGAGTATGGCTCTTTACTGGCTGCAGGATTTGCTTTCTGTTCTCCATTCCAGCAGAGGATTCTAATTTATGAGTCTATTGCTAAATAAATAGCTGTCTATTTTTCCCAATTCTGAGCTAGTGTGGGATTTCTTTTAAGTGTCCTTCATCAGCCATTTTTCAAAGTAAGTTGCAGAGTGATCAAGGAAGATCTTGATTTTGATCTCTGGCTTCCACATGTGTGCACATACCACACATGTGCATAAACCCACACACAAGCATACACATACCATTTACATAAGCAAACATACTCATGAAAAGAACAAATGTACTAATTATTTTGATTCTGTGCTTAAGATAAGATAGTATTGGTTTAATTATATTGGGAATGAGAGAATAGTTTATGATACAGTGTAGCAAAGGATATCACAGTCAAGAAAACAGTAAAGAGTTCACTTAGAGCAAACCCAGTATGCACAATTGGAATATTTTGTAAAAACTTGATGTTAGCATATACTATGTGACATTTACAAGACTTGGTTTTGTAGATGATCAAAACTACACAGACTTGGACTTAAATTCAAAACTGTAAAAATCATCTTCACAATCTACATAGGATAGTTACAAAATGGGAAATCCTAAAGGAAGAAACTGAAGAATTCTAGGAAAACTGCAGTTATTTATATTTAAAATGTAGTTTAATGGCTCTGTGATTTCAGTCAACGTCTTCTCTGATTCTGGTGTCACAAGTGAGCAAGCAATATGTCTCATAATATTTTCTAAAGCTTAACTACAATTGATATATGTTCCTGAATACAATATTAGAAAGACATGAGCCTCCTTCCCTGTGCTTTTACTTGTAGGGGATAGCTCATGTTCATCTTTCCATTTATTTTTAATTAGTGTCAGCTGTTGGCTTGCTTATATGCCACTGACAAAGGATTCGATAGTTATAGGCATCTGAGGGAGGCAGAGATCAAGAGTCTAGCTGATCAGGGCCAGTAAGATGACTCAGAAACCAGAGTCCTTGCTGAGCATGCCTGCCAAACTGAGTTTGATACCCAAAACTATGTAAAGCTTCAAGGAAAAAATGGACTCTGCAAAAGTTGTCCGTTTACCTCCACATGTATTCTGTGGCATATTCTCACACATATAATTCACACATGCTAAATAGAAATATAGAAATTATAAAAAAGTAACCTAGCTCATATTGTAAAATATATTATTTATATAGAATAGTATGATGTACCATATATAAATATATAAAATTATATAGTTTGAATTATATATAATATATAGCTATAAATTTATATATAATGTATTATATATGAAAACAATATACAGGCTCATATTCAGAGGACATCTATTCTTATTGTCTTTTGGCTTGAAAAAGCCTTGTGCTTAAGATAAACAGGAACAGTAGTGCACACCTATAATCATAGTACTTGGGAGGCTGAGACAGTGAAGTGCCAATAGTTGAGGTCAACCTGGACTACTCAGTAAGATCTTGTCCCAAACCAAAATAAAAA
The DNA here is from genome assembly GCF_000317375.1 of Microtus ochrogaster. NCBI lineage: Eukaryota > Metazoa > Chordata > Mammalia > Rodentia > Cricetidae > Microtus > Microtus ochrogaster. The sequence goes on from NC_022017.1 coordinate 396,470, forward strand.
AAAAAAAAAAAAACCCTACATGCTGAGAATGTTGGAAGATACAGTGGGCTGAGAAAAGTCTACATATCTCTTTAACATATAAATAACACCTTATCTGGAAAGTAATATTCACAGACATGAATGAGAATGCTGATGTAGGATAACCCTGGATTTTGCAGGGATGGCTTAAATATCACAATAGCTATCACTGTAAGATAGAGGCAAATGGAGAGTTAATGCAGATAGGAAAAAGAAGACAGGGGCCAGAGAGACGCTCAGCAGTTTTTAGCACTTGTTGCTCTTGCAAAGGGCCCAGGTTCAGTACCAGTACCTACACAGATTGTTTACAACAATCCACAACTCTAGTTCCAGCATATCTGACACCCTCTTCTGACCTGAGGATACCAGGCACACATGTGGAACACATAAATTTTACACACACGTGAAATTTAAAAAAAAAATTTAAAGAGCTGGGCATTAGTGGCACACACCTTTAATCCCAGCACTCGAGAGGCAGAGGCAGGCGGATCTCTGTGAGTTCAAAGCCAGCCTGGTCTACAAAGTGAGTTCAAGGATAGCTGGGGCTATACAGGGACCCTGTTACAAAAGGAGGAGGA
>NC_022017.1:397165-401698 GCF_000317375.1 Microtus ochrogaster
GGAGAAGGAGAAGGAGAAGGAGAAGGAGAAGAAGAAGAAGAAGAAGAAGAAGAAGAAGAAGAAGAAGAAGAAGAAGAAGAAGAAGAAGAAGAAATAAGAGGAGAACAGAATGTAGTGGCAGTGGCAGTTTATAATCCATTTTGGGAAGCTGAGGAAGTGACAGTTTGTGTTTGAAGCAAGCTTGTGCTTTTTCTAAAGCCCTCTGGAGGCTGAGACAGGAGGATCATCAATTCAAAGCCAGCATGGGATAAAAATACAGTCTTTAAAAACAAGGAAAAAAGAAGAGGATGCAGATAAAGGGCAGTAGAAAGATGGCAGTATAGGATTTGCAGTGGGTAGTATTGCAGGTGTTATATATTGTATATAGTTATTGTGCTTATTGTGTATAGTTTTTCTTATGTTAGTTATAGCCTTATTTTTATGTTAGACAAAAGGTGAAATATAGTGATATTTTATTTGTATTTTAATAAATAAAACTTGCCTAAGCTTCCTTCACTGGCACCTCGCTGCCCTGATTCAAAATAGCAGTTAACACTCTGTACCAGTTTTTAATGCAAAATTCAGTAGTCTGTTTTGGGGAGGTAGGTTTTCAGATTCAGGTGATAATAAAGGCTATTAACTGACTATGTCCATATATTATTACTCACACTTACGAAATGTAAAATAGTAAACTGATTCTTTGCTTTTTCCTTAGATCTCTCATTGGCTTGGTCTCTTCCCTTTGTAACATATAGCAGCCCCTTTAAGAGATAACTGGTACCTCCTCACAGCTGTACTTCTGTTTGGCTACAAACTAGCTGATAAGTTTTGCTATGTATCATCAAAGAATGCCTCTGTCCCTGAGTATTTGCCTTGTAGTTATTGGTGTGTCCCATACAATGCAAGGAAAGATCCAATTAGTTCTCTTTATAAGTTGAATTCTCTTGCTTATGGGATAGTTGTTGTTTATCCCTCCCAAAAATTTACTATAAGCTCTTTCTTCCCATAATGTGTCAATTTCATCATTATTAAAAGGTACTATATTCTCTGTTGGGTCTATCCCTGTTAATTGACAAAGTCTCGATTTTCATTAGAATTAACTCAGAGGACTTCTCACATAAGTTTTTAATTTTTACTCAGTTTATCTGGCAAGAAAAGATGTGTTCTAAGATAATATTTTTCCTCTGCATTAAAATCCCCACAGGGAAACATTTAGAGGGTAATATGACCAAAATTCAGTTATGATTCAAATCCACATGATCCACATGTGCCTTCTGTAATTTCTCTTCAACCAAAGCCAATTCTCTCTCAGCTTCAATGATAATTTCCTTGGACTGTTTAAGTCTTTGTCACCATCTAAGGTTTTGTTTAAATTTATCAGTTTATCAGGACCTATCCCAACAGCGCACCATACATCGGAAATGACTCCTCAAAATCTTTGGAAACCATTAAGAGTCTGCAAATGATCTCCCTTAATTTGTACCTTTTGGGGTTTAATTTTTTTGTAAATCTATTTTATAGCCTAAATAATTAATAGAATCTCCTCTTTGTATTTTTTCAGGAGCAATTTGTAATCCCCAACAAGGCAAAAATTTGTTTCTTCTAACATTCCTTCTAAAGTATCTATGTTTGAACCAAATAGTAAACTGTCTTCCATGCAATGGTAAACTATAGATTGAGAAAATTGCTTATGTATAATTTACAATGACTGACTTACTAAACATTTGAACAGGGTGGGATATTTAACATTCCCTGTGGGAGCACTTTCCATTGATATATTTTAGCAGCTGAGAATTATTATAAGTAGGTACTGTGAAGGCAAATTTTTCTCTTTTTCTCATAAAGGTATAGTGAAGAAACAATCTTTTAAACCAATAACTATAAGAGGCCAACCTTTAGGCAACAGAGAATGCAAAGGAATGCTAGATTGTAGAAAGCCCATTGGCTAAATCACCTTATTAACAGCTATTAGATCTGTTACTATTCTCCATTTTCAGGATTTCTCTTTAACAACAAATATAGGAGAATTCCAAGGACTTGTTGATTATTCAATATACTGAGCATATATTTGCTCCTGTACCAGCTATTCTAAAACTTGCAGTTTCTCTATTGTTAAAGGCCATTCCTTAATCCATACAGGTTTGTCTGTAAAAAAAGGTAGGGCTGTTGGTGCCTTTGGAAGATCAGCAGCTGTTATGCCATTTTTGCACAACCTGAATGATCGATGATTGCTCTTTATAATATCTTGTTATCCCAGAAACTTATGTTAATATATGCCTTGTTTCTAAGATTAGGAGAGTGTTACTCTGAGTATTTCATTGCTGTAACAAATCAGGTCTGCACAAATCCATTGCTATGTTAGCCACATGTGGCTTAAACATTCCTGTCTATCCTTCTGGCCCTATACATTTGACCCATCTCACACTCTGCTTTACCTGAGATCAAGTTCTAATCTCTAAATCTCGAACATATACATCTTGAAGAGGCCAATTTGGATGCCAAGATTCTCTTGAAATTATTGCTACTTCTGTGCCTGTGTCTACCAGACCTTCAAGGAAATTGCCATGTATTCATACTTTTAATTTTGGTCTATGTTTATTTATTGAAGTTTGCCAAAATACTCACTTTATGATTTCTCCTGAAATTTTTGTTCTTTCTTCTATAGCTGTTCTATTATCAGTATTATCAGTTCTATTATAGCAGTATGGTTTCTTACAATAGGCATTAAGTTTTTAATTGCTCTGGGAAGGAGTTTCCTCTAAGATGGCAGGAAATGACTGAACCAGGTTTGGCATAGGGGCCTACAAGAGGCCCCTCATAGAGTTTCCCAATGATGAAGGATTACCTTGAATATTCCTTTTTGACTGACATTCATGAGTCTAATGCCTGCCTTTACTGCACCTTTTGCATAATCTAGAAGAGAGGCGCATTCTGAATAAATGATGCTTTAAAAAAACATTGCTTCTAAGACTGTCCTGTTTACAATCCTTTTTACGGTGACTTTGTTTGCCACAATTGAAACACTTGACATTTCAATTTTTCCTCAAACCTCTGGAAATCACCTCTCCTATCTAAGTATTATCATGGTCATGAGATTCAATATTAATTATATCTTGGATCCATTCCTGCAAAGGTACTGACCTTGACTGATTATTCTTTAACATTAAGAATTAACATTTTTTATATCCAGAGATTCAATTATTATTCATCTAGCTTCTGAATTTGGTATCATTCTATTTGCTGAGGATATCCATCTTTGTAAGAAATCCATGAAGGTTTCTTTTGGGTACTGTATGATTTTTAAATGTTCCAGTATTCTTTCCTAATTCTTCAATTCTGTCCTGAGCTTTCAAAGCTGTTGCATGCCATTAAGTCAGAATGTAGCCATCATATATAAAAATTGCCTTTCTATAGTAATATAATTTCCTTCTCTAAGAATTTGAACTTGGGATATTTCCATACCTCTAGTTTTATCCCATTGTTCAGTAAACTTAACCTCTTCTCTTAACCAGGTAATTGTGGACCAGGCCCTAAAACAGCTTTAACCAACTCTGTCCAGTTGTTAGGGATAATTCTATTACAAAATAACCACAAGTTTAATATTTGCTTCCCAAAAGGTGAATGCATGCCACATGAGACTATTGCTTCCTTAACTCTCCTTAAATCTAACATTGGTGCAGAGGACACTCATCTCTTTATCATTTGATGATTCCTGTAAGATTCCTGGATGTATTAACGTTTTTTGAAAACCTTACACTGTTCCTTTCTATTCTTATAATGTAATGATGAATTTAATGGATTTCCATTAAATTCCTCTGTCTTGATTTGAATATCTCTGTGATCTGTTTTATTAGGTTTTATTAAAGACTGAATCTTAGCACTCAAATTAACCAACTTTTTAAGTGATACAACAAAAATGACAATGCTAATGATGTTTACAATTGACATTATATAAATCCCATATAAATTAGATATCCTCTCATTAATTGTTCTATTTTCAAACTGTTATTATCTGTATTATCATATAGAGACCGAAATCCCTCCAATGTGATTGTGTTTCCCATTTTTAATGTGCAAAAACTCTCTTTTAACTAATTCCTCCCTTTAAGAATTATCTTACCAATCTCCCACCAATGTTAATGAAGATGTGAGACTTACTGCTACTGCATAGTACATAAAAGCCTGACTGGATTTCAAGGCAGCTATCTAGTTTGGTAGCATCCCAAGAAGAGGGCTCAGGGAGAACACACCAGAAGAGAAATTAAAAAAAACTTAGCCAGTAAGGCAGTGACTCTGGCCACTTTTAGCTATGTTGGCAGCTGTAAAGCTACAAACAAGCAGGTAGGTTTTTTTGTGAATTTGTACCCCAAAAGTTAGGCTCCAGATATTGTTATTCTTTCAGTCCCTTTAAGGGACAAGCCACGCCCACTCCCTGCTACTTCTGACCTCTCATCGCCATCTTGAATCATTCTTACTGTCCCCTCTGGCGTGTACACACCTCTCTCTCTCTCTCTCTCTCTCTCTCTCTCTCTCTCTCTCTCTCTCTCTCTCTCT
>NC_022017.1:401798-445976 GCF_000317375.1 Microtus ochrogaster
TCTCTCTCTCTCTCTCTCTCTCTCTCTTTCTCCTTTAATAAATGTTTAACTTTGTGCCTATGTGCCTTTTACCTGCCACCTGTTTACACCCGCCCCCTTGGCTCTCCGGGACCCACCGCGGGCTGGCTCGGCCAGCCGCTTGGCAGGACCAGCCCGCCGGGATGGGCCACTGCTCGCAAACTGCTCGGGGATCTTGCAGAGACCCACAACTGTCTCTGCCGAGCTCCCTGCCTGCCTTCAGCGGCTCGGGACTCGCCAGCATTTCCCGCTGCTAGCTGCTTGGGAAACCGCCTGGGGATTTAGGAACATTAGATATAGCATGAATAATAAAAAGCCAGAGGCAGATATTGGGATTCAACCTGAAGATCAGAAAAGCAAAGCAGCCAGCCACTGGCCCTTTCCTCTACTTCACATTGAAAGTGAGTAAGATTATGTCTCCATAAATCCTGAAGACTCCTCACCCCTTAGTCCCCTGAGTTCATATCTCTTCTTCTTTATATTCCTCTCTCCACCCAGACATATTGTTCCTGTCCCCACTTTCCTAGTGCTGTTATTAAAGGTCTGTGATCCCAAGTGCTGGAATCATTTTAGTGTGAGCTGTTTCTTTTTTGGATGATTCAATCTTGTGTAGCCCACAGTGACTTTGAATTCACAGAGATCCATCTGCCTCTGTCTCCTGAGCCCTGGGATTAAAGGTGTGTGCCCCTACTCCTTGACTTATGTGGCTGACTAGTATGACTACTTTGCTCTCAGATCTTCAGGCAAGCTTTATTTACTAAAACATAAACAATATGCCACTTTAAACTGGGGTTGGGGTTATGATGTGTGCAAGGAGTTTTACTAACCCTAAAGTGACCAGGTTACAAATGAGCTGCTGCAAAGCACAGGGTGAATCTATCCAGAAATGAGAGGAAGCTTCTCACTGTCCCCTCACCCCACTCCATCCTGCAGTAATTGGTCTTGATGGATTCCAGTCTTCTGGCTACCTTCTTCTTCTGAAAGATTGGGGTTAAGCTCAGCCTTGGGACAAGAAGATGAAGAACTACAGCTTTGTTCCTTATACGAAACAGTTTGTTTCCCGGTGAGAAAACTCTAGCTACTTACCTGCTTTTATTTCAGTTGTAAACTTGGAATTGATAATTTTATGCCCCCTTGCAAACACACTCCCAGGAGTGGATAGTCCTAACACCCATTGTATTGAGCTCATTGCTAGAACTATACCCAACACACCAGCTCTACTTTGGCTTGAAGATGAACTAAAGCAACTTCTTTAGTTACTCCTTCACTCATATGCATCCAAAGTTTTGGAGACGCAGAGGCCCCAGGTATGCGTGTTTCATCTTCCCAGAAAAAAAGTCTTATTTCACACCAGAAGTTAATAACTGAAGCTAATGATGACTTCTCCAAACATCAAAATGTTAGTCAGGTATGTTTGGTTGTCTAGGATAAGTATATCCCAGCATCTTGGCTCTGATGGGCTATGGCGGTTGTATGCTCCTGATGCTTTCTTTTCTCTCTTTCCACAGTTCACTAATCACAAACTTTGTATGTGGATACTGATTATTGATGCTCCTGGTCTCAGAATTTTGGTTGTCTAAGTTGAAAATAAATATTTGTTAGAAAATGATCTTCCTTGAAGAAAGACCTGAAGTTTTATGATAGGAGTTTTGGCAAGATACTATATTTTCAGTTGTACTGATCATGGATTAGAGAAAACATAAAGTACATGGTGTTGAGTAGTACATTAGCAGAACAGAGGCAAGGACTTCCTGTGGCCTTAAATCTAGAATTGTTCACTCAGCCCAGAGCAAAGAGAATAGGTGAGTAATGCTTCCCTCGTGCCTCTAGCTGCATAGTGAAAGTGTTTACAGTTGTATATTTTCTCTTCTTCCTTGTTCAGGAATAAAATTTGTATAGCTATGAAATATGTTCAAGCCTGTGAGCATATATTTGGTGTACTCATGCCTAGACATTTTCTTTTTATATTGAAGAAAAAAAATTATAATCCTGAAACTATGTCAAACTTTCCAGTACATAGAACTGAATTTATGGAAAGTCCAGGTTCTTTTATTTGTTTGTTTTGTTTTGTTTTTGTTTTTCTACTCTGGCTTATCACATTTATATACAAATCAGTGGTCAACTACCAATAAAGCAATCATGGTGAAAGACTCTAAATGCATTTGTAAGGCTTCTCAACCCTAAGACATTTTTCTAAAACCTTACACTCACTCTATCTTGGAAAAGGGACAGTCGTGCGCGCGTGCACACACACACACACACACACACACACACACACACACACACATGCTAGACTACTCATCCTCTTATATCCTTGTGAATAATCTTCAAACATAACTCCATTCTGGGAATTGAGGCAAAGGCAACCCACAGATGTTGACTTGGTTCCTGATGTATTGATTCAGTCACCGGAACAAGGTCAGGATGGCCCATAGATGCTTTCCCTTATCTCACCTGATCACACAGCTATTCTCCTGCCCTGGAATAGACCAATCACTGCCAGTAATTCTTTGAATAAGCCAATCCAATTAACTAATTGAAAACAACCCTCAGGTTCCCTCCTTATTTCTGTGGCATTTTGCTTTAAAAGATGGGCTATAACAGCTATGGATGTCCTTCATATCCTGAACCTGAAGGGCCCTGTCGTGACAGAATAAAAATCCTCTTGCTTTTACATCAATTGCAGTTGTGTGAGTGGTGTCTGGAGCAACTCCTCCCTGAAGCTTGGACTTCTGAGTCCAACAATGAGTCTGCCAGACATCTCTGATGCATCCTAGAAGCTCTTTATTTCTTATAGACCTTGTGGTTTGAAGTAAAATGGGAAGCACTGCACTTGGCATTCAGCACATCGGTAGAAATTGTGCTGTTAAAAATCACGGCAACATCTGGCTAAGTAGTGTGCTCCCTCAGGGCCCTCATGGTCCCTATTTGAAGCTCCTGTAAGCCTTTGCTTGTTTTCACTCTAATTTTCCTTTGGTTACTCTTTTGAAATCACATGTCATCTTACATAAAATTATTAATATCAACTCAAACAGGAGCCCTTCCCTGCAAAATGAAAATCTACTGCTTTGAATTGTTTCCCTGTGTGAAGTATGGGGCAGCATCAGCATCACTGTGGCTCCATTCTCAGCTAACAAATTACAGGTCCTTCCAGAAATTCAAGTGTAGCATATGATGGAAAACGCCAGTTCAAGTCTAGGTTTTGGTGGACTGAGTCAGACTGTCACCTTTAGATGGTAAGAAACCCAGTAGACATATTTTTTCTATAAACTAGCCAAGTGAAGAGTGTCTGAGCCAGGAAGATTTGATAGTTCTTTTATCATCACTAGAGCTGTGTGAACAGCACATCAGCATCTGTATTCCTCCTGCTGGAAGTCTTCCACTCCAAAGATGTTTCTTCTCGAGCTGCTCTCTGCCATGTACTTCCAAACATAAGGGAAGTTGGACTCAGCCAGTTCCTTCAACCAAGAAACATCTATAGCAGCTTGATTCTGACAACATGACCTCCAATGTTGCAAGTTGAATGTAGAACAAGAGTGAAAATGACAGACCAGAACTTTTGGTTCTGAAACTAGTTTCCTCAGAACTAGGGTAAAATCAAGAGCTTGTTGTGGAAAAGTGTCAGTGAGGCTTTCTCTGCCCCCTGACAGCTTTCTTAGGACTTGGAACCTAAACTGAGAGATCTCTTCAAACAGTAACAGATGGTAGCCCTACTAAAGTTCCATACTTATAGTAGGGCTGCCAGGAAGAACAGGGAAGAGGAGTGTCACCTCATAGGTTATAGTGTGCACTAAGAAATTTTGTGAACTTGAGGCCCATGCTCATGAGGGTTGAACTCTGATTTTACTCATGACTGTCTTTATTCTGGATAGATGGGTACCTGCTCGCTCCCCAGATGCTTACCTGACATTTTGATTTGGTAGCTCATGAACACCTGTTCATGAAGGCAATCCACAGGGGAACAATTAGAATGCCTAATGTTGACGCTTCAATCCTAAATTTCTAAGCAGGTTGAAAACGCAAACTTCAAGTCCTGACACACTGTCTTGATTGATCCTAGCCTATAGGTAAACCTGCTGCTTACCTGAGGAATAGCCCTCAAATTATGCTGGGAAAAGCACTCTACAGTTTGTGACATTGAGACCTTTATTATTTGCCTAAGTCAGAAAAATGTAGTCTTAATTTTAAAACAAGACAGAGATACCATATAGTCTCTGAGCAACAATCAACTAGATGTAAGTTGTTCTAGGCATCATTTATGAATGTTTCTTCAGTGTAAACTTCAAAGTTACATGTAACTTAATGTAGAGATGTATCTGCTATTTGAAAGGTATATTTCCCTTACCTTTTGTTTGATTCTCTTTATATAATTTGGACTTTACGATCCATTTATGGTTTAAGCAAACTACCATCAAACAGAAACCATAAATGAAATGAGGCTACAGGTTCATAAATAAGATACCTAGAATCATTGTTTTTTCCTTACCCTGCTCTGTTTCTTCCTTTACATTCTCTTTACATACTTACTTTACATACTCTTTACATACTTCATTTCTATAATTTATCTATGTCAATCCATCCATCTGTCCATCATCTGTCTTTCTTTGTTATCATCTTTCACCCTGGAATTGGGAAGATGGAAAGTTGGGTGAACATTAGTACCAACTTTAGCGTTGCATTTCTCATAAGAAGTTGTCTCCTGTGTCAATGCGTTTAAGTGTACTCCCCGCTTTCTTTTCTATGAGATTTAGTGTGAAGTCTTTATGTTGAAGTCTTTGATCCATTTGGACATTTTTGTGCATAGTGATAGATATGGTTCTGTTTTCATTCTTCTGTATATTGACTGACATCCAGTTATACCAGCACCATTTGTTGAATATGCTTTCTTTTTTCCATTTTATATTTTTTGGCTTTTTTGTCAAAAATCTAGTACTTGTAGGTATGTGGATTGATATCCAGGTCTTCGATTCAATTCCATTGGTCCTCCTATCTGTTTCTGTGCCAATACCAGGTTGTTTTCATTACTGTAGCTCTGTAGAAGAGGGACGATATCCTTGAAGGAGGGTGCATGTTCTTGTAGGAGGTGGCATGCCCTTGTGGCAGGAGGCATGTTTTTGAATGAGAAGGCATGATTTTCATACAGAAGACGTGTCTTTGCAGGGTCTGTGAACTCATGGGAGGAGGTGTGTCCTTGTGGGAGGCATCTAGTCCTTGAGGGAAGGGGCACATCCTTGTACGGGGATGTCCTTGAAGAAAGCAATATTTCCTTCAGGGAGGGGCTGTGTCATTGCAGGAAGTGAGTCCTTGTCAGAGAGGGCACGTCCTTGTGGGAGTATGTGAGTCCTTGTTTGAGAAAGTGTGATATCTTTGGAAGTGTTGTATCCTTGTAGAGGAGGTGTGTCCTTTTGAGAGTAGGTGTGTCCTTGTGAGAGGGAGTGTGTCCTATTAGGAAGGAGGCACGTCCTTATGAGAGGGGCCACGTCACCATAGGAGGTGTGTCCTTGTGGGAGAGGATGTGTCCTTGTAGTAGGGGGCATTTTCTTGTGGGAGGGGGCATCTCCTTCAAGAGGCAGCATATCTTTGTGAAAGAGGGTGTGTCCTTTTGTGAAGAAAAATGTCCTTGAGGGACTGGGCAAGGCTTTGTGGCAGAGTGTGTACTTATGGGAGGCGTGTGTCTTTGTGGGAAGGTACATTTCCTTGTGGGAAGAGGCATGTCCTTGTGATAGTAGGCATGTCCTTGTGGGAGTGGGCATTGTTGTGCCCAGATTACGATCCCCAGAGAGACCACCAGAAAACAGAGAACAGACTGCAAAAAGCAAGGTGTTTTTTATTGCAAGGTAGCTTGGAACCCATCTCCAACATCCCGTCACAGCAAGGTAGAGAGGAGTTGAGAGTTCCTTTGTGGGGTTAGGTTTTTTAAAGGCAAGAATCACAAACAGTCCTTCTGGGCAGTCAGGGGGGCTTGGCACGGGTGCAATGTCTTTGCTTTCTCTCCTATCTTGTTTAGCCAGCTTGTTCTTTGTTTTCAGAGGAAGGCCACCTTTATCAGGCCACCTGAGTCAGACCATCTTTATCAATCCTTACCAGGTGGCCAGGCTTCCTTGTGCTTTGGAATTTCATGGGGGAGGCACTATCCTTCTGGGAACATGAAGCTAGTCTGGGGTTTCTGATTTTAAAACATTCTGCTAGGAAATTTCTTCTTGTTCCTTTGAGAATAAGGGGTGAGGGTCTAACAGGCATGTTCTTTGGGCAGGGGACATATTCTTCTGGAGGTAAATCTTTGAGGAGGTGTGACTTTGATACATGTGTCCTTATGGGAGCGCTGTTGTTGGGAGTGTATCCTTCTGGGAGGGGATGTAGCCTTGTGGGAAGGAGCACATCCTTTTTAGAGTTTGCCTGTCCTTCTCATAGGGGGTATGTCCTTGTTATGGGGGCATGCCCCATGGCTGTCTTTTTGTGCCTCATCACCATGGCTACCTTTATGTGTCAGCCTTATCACCATGGCTACCTTTATGTGTCAGCCTTATCACCATGCCTACCTTTGTGCGTCAGCCTCATCACCATGCCTACCTTTGTGCGTCAGCCTCATCACCATGGCTACTCTTATGTGTCAGCCTCATCACTATGACTGCATTTGTTGTACAGAAGAGGAAACTGAAGCTAGAAAGTGGGTACCCAGGGTGCACAGTGACCAAGCAGGAACTTGCCCCTGGCCTTCTAATCACCCAGTTCCAGTGACCCTACTGACAGTTCTGCTCAAGGGGAAGCAGACACTGGGCAACACAGCACACACCTGCTACTCAACTGCCTGGCCTCAGACAGAGGCTGCTGTGTGTCCATCTGGGAATGGAGCTTGGGCCACAGGGTAACCATGACATAGGAGCATCTGACAAGCAAGCAGGGTGATCCAGCGATTAATACCTCAAGCCAAGATCTCCTGATGTCAGGGCCCAGCTGGCGGGAGGAAAAGGAATCAGCCCCAGCAGACCACAAGCACTCATCCTTAGCCTCTGGATATTCCTGAAGGCTTTTTTTCCTTTTATGTGGTACTGGGGATAGAACCCATTTAGGAAAGTAAGCCAGAGGATGCAGCACCATCATCAAGCCCTTTCTTCCTATGCTGCTTTATGGATGTATTGACAGTCACTAAATCCCTTTGATAGAAAACTGAGACCAGAGAATTTTGGTAACAATCTCTTCTCAGTAGCCCACCTTTCCTGCCAATATGGCCTCCCTAGCTCCTCAGCACATGCCCAGAAGCAACTTCCATTCCAGCCTCCTACCTCAAGGGCAGTGGTTAGGGGCAAGCTTTCTTACCTTTTTGAACTAAGAGATTTGCTTGAGAAGTTAGAGGTTTGACTACCTCATGTCTCCAGAACCTTGCACAGGAAAAACAGGGACAGCCAATACATACTGACTGAGTGGGCCAGGGACAGCAAGGAGGGACAAGCAAATAGGGGCCCAGGAACAGTACTAGGTATTTTTTCTGAAATGGCCCACACTCATTAAACCCCAGGCACCAATGTGTGTCTGCTGTTCCTGGACAACAGGCCTAGACTCTGTGTAGGGAGCTCTAGAGGGCGACACTAGACCTAGAGAAAACACAAATGGCAGAGGCCTGTGAAGCAAAGCCAGACTTAACAGGAACTGGGAGAAGACACAGTAGGATGTGACTGGAGTTACATCATGGACATGAGTTTGATGGAGTTGGTATGGCTGCTGGGCAGAAGACAGACTGTGTGGTTGGAGGCATAACTAAAAATGGACTTTGGGAGAGCCTGGGACACTACTGTGCTCTGAAATCTTGATCTGAGAATTTGATTGTTTTCTTTATCAGATTCTTCACAGAGCAAATTAAGCTGTGTTACGGGAGGTCCTTCCGCTCCTCCAGCCTATAGCCGCTGAGATACCAGCCCATTGGGGCGTGGTCTCTCTCCCTTTAAAAAAGCGGCCACTTCCCTCTCTTCTCTCTCTTCACTTCCTGCTCCGCCAGCGACTAGACTCCCTTCCTGGTTGTGCAGAGGGCTGACGGTGATCTGTAAGTTTTTTCCCCTTTAAATAAGTACTACCCTATTAATCATAATTCCAAACTGCTGTGGCATTGTTTGTGACTTACGCCTTCAAAGCTGGACCCCAGAACCCAGTATGCTATCCCAGTTCTTCCTTCAATGAGCTCTGAAGCCTGTTGAGGATCTGGTCTGAGACTGAGGCTCAGAAACACAGTACACATATAAGATTCAGGTTCAGCCAACAGGTGCAGATGGTGCTTAGTCTTATGATCAGGGCTTCTACCCCCACTGCTGTCTCTCTGAGGTAGACCAATGGTTTCAGCAGCAGTATATATACATGTGCCTATACGGCTATGTTCAAGAGACCCTTTGGCACCAGGCCTACACCATGCAGAGCTGCACAAGGTGCTCTAGAGGACAACATCATTACACAGTTTGCTGCCTCCCACCCCCGCCCCCGGGGGATATTCCTCATTGCCCACACTCACCTAAACTCAGAAAGCCAGCACCCAGTCCCATTACCACACTATCCAAACCCTAGAACACTACAGAATGAGGACATGGAGAGAATGGCCTTCATCCACACATTGCCGCACTTCCTTTGTTTTGGTTGTGGCCAAGCATGTGGCTGATTTTGCCAATGCACTGTGAGGAGACACAGTGTCCCCTCCAGTTTTAGACACCAAAAAGAGGCTATCATGCACATTCTCCCATCTCTTACTATGGGAACCCACAAGTCAGCCCTTGAGTGGCAACGGCAAGAGACCAATGTGGGTTTCTACTCTGGAGAGGGCCCCGACTCTCCTTGGAAATCGCCAGGCCTGTATTCATTTTGTGTGCATAGGCCAGCAGCTAATGTTTGATATTTTTCTTTACCTTTAAAAAATGTATTTTATGGGTATTTTATCTGCCTGGTGTTCACAGAGGCCAGAAGAAACTGGAGTTACAGCTGCCAAGTGCTGGAAATTGAACCTGGGTCCTTGGGAAGAACAGTCAGTGCTCTTAACTGTTGAGCCATCTCTCCAGCTTATCTTTTTGCTTTTATAGATTTGTTTTATAATTAATTGTGTGTATGTGCATAAATTTTTGCTTATGTGCACACAAGAGCAAGTGACCGCAGAGGCTAGAAACTCAAGTTACAGGCAGTTCTGAGCTCCCCAATGAGGGTGCTGGGGGCTGAACCAGGGTCCTCTGCAAGAGCATCATGCATTCTTAACCACTAAGCCACTGCACTAGCTCCTACCTTATGCTCTTACTGAACAATGAGTTCACTGATTTGGCTAGACTGGCTATCCAGAGAGCCCCAGGGCTGCTTCTGATTCCTTCCCAGTACTGGGATTATATGCACATATATCTTTATATAAACATATATGCATATACTGGCTTTTATGTTGAGGATTGAAATGTAGGGTCTCATGAACAGACAGCACTTTATCAATTGAGCCATCTGACCAGCCACATTACCCAAGATCTTAAGCCTCATTATTGAAACTCAGCCCCACCCACTGCAGAGAAGGATTTGGGCCACTTGTGACTTTTATCTCAAAACCTGAACTTGGGCACCTTATGCAGATTGAACTGAGGCACACAGCCTAAGTGCCTTGCTCGGGGTCATATGACAGTAAGACTCAAGCTCAGGTATTTGTGTACTTTGCCATTCTGACTCACTGCCAGATCCCAACCTTGGTCTCCCCCATTTCGTTTTATTCTTAATTTGTGTGCCTAGAAGAGGGCACTAGACTACTGGAAGCCACTGACACAGGTGCTAGGAACTGATCCTCAGTCCCCTGTGAGAGGAACAAGCACTCATAACTGCTGAGCCACCTCTCCAGTCCTGCCCTGCTACTTCTGACAACAGCGGTGACATGGCTCTCCTACTCTGGTTCTTTCAGAATGGATGTTGGAAATGTTTGTGCACAAAAGAAAATAAGATGGTTGCTTAGAAAGAAATATTTTTCTTTACTGCAAATTATTTGCACTTATTTACATTTCCAGTGTCATTACAAAAGACCCCCAGGAGAAATCTTGGTCATTTAATGTAAAAGAATGGTACAACTTACAACAATGATAAATACATATATTGCCACCTAAAGAAAAAGTAAATCACGTAAGAAGAAAGGAAATCAGTGCCAAAATTCATAGCAAGTATGAACTGTGTTCTTGCTCCTCTTTGGTCTGTAACCCGAACACCTAGAGGACCACTTGAAAGAATTCAGACTGAGGATCAAGTACAGAGCTGGGTGTGGCCACTCCCTAAGTCCATTACCTCCTCCCTATATATCAAATTCTAGGGACTGACTTTCTCCCTGGAATGATGCTTTAAAATGGGGAGGCAGTCATTCACTTTTGTGAATGGCTCTCTTCTTATCTTGATGGAAAAGAACTGTGGCTCTGTCTTTGGTACCACTCTTCTCATCTGTGGGTACCACATCCCTCGTGCTCCTAACTTCTGTTGCTCATAACTACTCACAGACCTCCTGAGAAGAGTAAGCCCTCCCCAGCAATGGATCAGAAGAGACAGAAAGCAAGGGAGGGATGGTGGGGCAGGATGTAAGTCCCTGTGAAAGGAGTATTGCCTGGCCTGGTTCCTAGCCGGTGTGGCCATTTCCCTTCACAAGGCTGTGTCTAAATCAAGTCCTGTGAGAGTTGCGCTAGGTGCCGGACCAGTGTCAGAGTGACTGAAGTCCAGATGGCAGGCAAGGGAACATCACACTGAGGCAATAGTTTTGTTTTTGTTGTTTGGTTTTCGTTTTCTTTCTTTTTTTTGGTTTCTGCTCAGCTGCCCAAGGTCCTAATGTGAGCTACAGCAGGGAACTTGCACGGAGCCTCACAACTGATACCAGAGACCAGACGGTGTTAAAGTGGAGTACCCCCAGTTTCTTCAAGGTCAGATCCAGGATGGGGCCAGATCGTGGCTGCTGCTTTGTGTGTGTTGCTTCTTTTTAGTTTGATTTTCTTTATTTATTTTTTGGTTTCTTCCTGGGAGACTTGGGTTTCCAGGGTTGGTGGCTCATCCTTGGACCCTGGGATGCTGGCCCCCATAGTTCTTACCAGATACACCAGGGCCCTGCTCACACCAAGCCTACATCCTTAGCCATGCTACAAAAGATGCCCCTATCCTGCGGAGCTAAGAGGGTGCACAAAACTTCTTTGTCCAAGATGTGCAACAAATGACAGAGACAACTGGCTACCTGGGCAATCACCCAAAGTCTCATTTGCAACATTGGGATAGCCAACTTTGGCTAAGGCCTAGAGTAACTGACAGACCATGCATGCAGGAAATCCCACAGACATCAGACACATCACTTTGCATAATGCTTATATCTGCATTCCTCTCCTTGTAGGGTGATTATCTTGGAAGACTCAGAGACTTATCTCATGAAATTAAAACACTCTGACATGTGTGGATTGACAATTAGCAAATGATTATTACAGGATGCAAATGCCTAGGGTGATCCCTTACCAAGTTTCTGAGAAAATTCTATGGGTCACAGTCTGGAATGTCTTCCAGGAATGGCTTGGAACTATATGTTCCAATAATAATCCCTATAAGTCATCCTGGTGATAGTGGCATTACTTTATTCTTCTAGATGCCCAAAAGGGACCATACAGGCACATGGACCCCACAGGAGGAACCAAGGTGAACTGGTGGGCTAGACTCTTCTAAACAGGGCCTGGAGGGTTTGGGTCAGAACTGTTACATGTTCCAAATATCCAAGGAAAGCAGAGGGACCATTTTATGAAATATCAGATTTTTTTAGTATGCATAGTTCATGCAAATGTTTCCCCAAAGCATAGCTGCATGTCTGGAGGCCTCATTTTTCAGTGATTCACTGTGTCACTTGTTGAATATACTCAGCATCTTTAATTCTCATGATTCTTCCCTGTGAAATCACCTCAATCCCACAATATGAGTGGTGACTAACTACAGGCTGATGTGGAGAGTTCATGCTGGACTCTAAGTCAATGGGAATGAAGGATGGCACACGTCCACCTTTTCTCCATCCTCAATGGTGACGTTTATGCGCTTGAGAACCAAGTCCAAGTCCTCTTGATACCTCAAGCAGTAGTCCTGGAGCTCTAAATAGCCCAAATGGAGCCAGGTGCTGGGTGGAGCTGTCTCCTGAATTTGCCAGGGAGCCTGGATCACAACAAGAGGAATAAGAAAAACACACAAATGCAAACTGCCAACCTCAGTATTTTGTATGGGTTCTGAGAATCTGGACTCTTCATCCACTGCACTATCTCCTCAACTTCTAATCAATTCATTTCTGCTTAATTCCTCAACTAATGAAGAATATTTTTTTTGGATTCTTTTTTTTAATTTATTATATATTCAACATTCTTTCCCTGTATGCTTGCATGCCAGAAGAGGGCACCAAATCTCATTATAGATTGTTGTGAGCCACCATGTGGTTGCTGGGAATTGAACTCAGGACCTCTGGAAGAGCAGTCAGTGCTCTTAACCTCTGAGCCATCTCTCCAGCCGAGGAATATTTTTTTTTGCACAGATGCAATTTAATTCCAAATAACAAGAGCCCTGTAAACTGATATAGCAAATAGCAGGTGACTTTGGCAGGCAGAGGCTGCCGGTTGGAGGCTGTGAGAGAGAAGTTTGCAGTTTATCTCTAAGTTGTGGGAAAATCATCTTAACCAATAAGGTGGCCATGAGCCTTGAGTGACAACCATCAAGTGAAAGAAACAATCACAGGGAAAAATGTCTCTCAATAAGTTTCGCAGCCCACTGGTGTCTTCGGGGAAACAGGGAAACAATGTGGACAATTTCCTTCCTCTAAAACAAAGTAGTTTTTAATAAGTGCCAAAAAACAGACAGGAAAAGCACAAGAGGGCCTGGCAGGAAAATAGTTTACCCTCTGAGTAAGCAGAGGACACCTAAGGGGTATCTGGAAGTCCAAGGCTAAGGTGCCAGACTGGATCCTGCCTTACCTCTTTCTCTGTTTCAGAATACTCCTTTAGTCTCTCCGTGGCCACGATGTTGGTCTCCATCTCAGAGGACACTCGAACCAACCAGTTCAAGTAGGAAGTTATCTGCCAATGGAGAGAGCCATGTGGGGTCTCTTGGGGAAAGCATGGCTTCATTTTCATTAAGTATGCATCATATCATTCACACAGATACAGAAATGAGTGACCTACAGAGCCATCACCAGAGTGGACATACACTTCTTAGGGATCACACCTTTCAAGGTGACACATGGCCCACACAAGGGAGGAAGAGAAAGAGGGAGGGGGAAAGAGAGAAGAAAGAAAAAAAGACAGACAGAAAAAGAAGTCATAAAGGAAGATAGAAAAGAAAGGCAGACAGAAAAAGAAGTCATATAGGAAACTGGAAAATATTTTGAAACTGGGTGATTTTCATGATGATGGTTCATGTCTGTAATTAATGCCAGTGATCCAGAGATTGAAGCAGAATTATGCTGATTTCTAGGCCATACTGGGCTACAGGAGAATAAACATCTCAACCACACAAAAGAAAATATTTTGAACTCAGTGTGACAAACATCATGAGATGCAAGAATCATAGAACTCAGAGGGAAAATTATAGCTTTGAAAGCATCAAGCCACTGAGAATCTTCTGACTGATAAAGAATGTAGGCTATGTGTCAGGATTCCCATGCTTTGTAACTACTTCCCAAACTTCACTCAAGCCCTCTCCTTTCCTCATTCATGCAGGTACCAGAAGCCAAGGTCTAGTAACTCAAAATCTGGCTGCCATGTGGAGACCATTCAGCCCAAGAAAGAACCTTCTACCTGCAGCAAGAAGCCCACCAAGCCAGCACTGAGGTGAACAGGGCAGCGAACAGCACAATGCATTTGCCCATACATTCAAGACACATGACAAGCCACCTGTAAAGAGATATGTATGAGTATATCAGACAGACAGACAGATGTCCAGCTTTAAGATCATGGGGCAGAGCTAAGCCCATCTGCCAGCTGGGCTAATTTCCCAGAACTTCTAGAAAAAGGCCTTGTGGGTATCACTCATCCAAGATATGAGATCTGGAGGTGAAGGGTGGTACAAAAGGCTCATGGGACTTCGTGAGTCTGGCTTGCCTAGGCTAAATAGAATTCTCCAAAAGCAATCCCCACCCTGAAACCTCAAGTTTGCCTTTGGAAAGATTGACTTTGTCTTAGGAAATCTTTACTATCAAGAAATAATTCCCTAGAAACTCCAAGGAGCCCTGCTATTTGTAAACAAGTGTCATGGGCAGGGACAGAGCTCAGTGCTGGGTCACTGGCCAGCCGTGTACATCACCGCAGAATAATAGCTATAATAGTTATAAAATAAGTGAATAAAATCAGTCCCTTGGTAAGAAATGGACCTCAATGTGAGGAAGAAACAAGCTGCTATTTCCAAAGTTGGACATTGAGCCCTTAGGACCATCCCCCACTTGCACCCTACAATGTCAAGGTCATGTGGGGACACAAATGTGGGTTCTCATGCTTGCACAGTAAGCTGGGGCCTTCCATGTCAATCAATGTGAGTCACCTCACTTGTATAATGGGGACAGTGACAGTAAAGCTACAATCAGTGCTAAGTGCCTTCCTGGCAGCATGCCTGGATGCAGGAAAACTCACACTCCAAAAAGACTCACTTAACCTTCCACGTGAGTGCATCAAGACACGGAAAGGACATGTGTGTACAAAACAGTTTTATGAGCACATAGAACTACATCTAGATCACATACTGCCTGGCACAGCTTCAGGGTGAGCTCCAGAGCTAGGCTGCTTCATTCAATACCAACTCAGCCAGCAATCAGTTACTGACTTGAACTGACTGGGAAGGAGGTTGGGCATGAATTCAGCAAGCATTCAGGGTCCACCATGTGGCAGATCCTGTCCACCTGTGTCTGGCTAAGTTAGTGGTGTAAATTCCCTGAGTACTTGGGATCTCGGTAAAGAAATTACATCCTAAATAACTACAACCATACCTTGCAAGATGCCCAAGACCCCAAAGCACTCAGTCAGTATGTCCTGTGCTCCTGAGTCCCATTGACAGTGGAGTGGTCATCTGTCCAGAGGGTTAGTCAATAATTGGAGGCCAGTGCAGATACATGGTTGCATAGGAAGAGGAAGATACTCAAGAAGAAGATGAAGAGGCCAGTGGCCTTCATGTAGTCCCAGTACACTGACAGCTGCACCTAGGTCCCGTAGAGTGCCAGCATGAGGTTAGCAGCTCCCACGTGACTCCTTGCAGTCCAGTCCACCCTCCTGGTTCTAGACCCTTGATGATGTCAGCCAGCAGTAACAAAGTCAGACTTTCTGTCTCCCACAAGAGCTTCCAGCAAGTATTCAGACAGGCTAATGTTCCATTATCACCCATCCAAACGCATAAACAGAGAAGAGTCACAAGAGGCATAGAACATCATGTAAGTGCCCAGGTGTGTAGGTACCAGTGGAGGTTTTTCCAGAGACAGTGATGTTGAAGACTATATCAGCTGTGAATGGAAAACAAGAAGGGAAGGGGTGACTCACAGGTGTAAAGGCCCTGAGGTGCGAGGGAACTCAACACATTTGGGGAAGTGATAAGAGGGTAAATAACACCAAAGATCTTTTGAGAAAGTCATATGGAAGCATTGTAGAAGCTTATATATGTATTTAAAATGAAATTAGCTTATAATGGGGTATAGTCAGTACTGCAACTAAACCACGAATTGGCTACTTTTTTTTCATTGTTGGCCACTGTGTTTTGTAACCCCAAATATTACAGGAAAATGTCACTGCTCTGAACTATCCTCCACAATATTTAATAAGTCTCCATTGGTATAAAAAACACATAATCATAGTACTTGGATCAATCAAGTGGATACTAGAATGGAAGCTACAACCTGAATGAGTAGCTGTCATAGTGCCGAAGGTGCTGTACATGCTACTAGAGGAGAAAAGAAACCATCATCCTTGCCCAGGTGTCCTGGGTGGTTGTAAGTCAACCTGACCCACGCTAGAATCATCAGGAGAAGGAGCCTCAGCTGAGGAAATGCCTCCAAGAGACCCAGCTGTAAAGTATTTTCTCCTTTAATGATCAATGGGGGAGGGTCCAGCCCATGCTGTGTGGGGCCATCCCTGGGCTGCTGGTCCTGGGTTCTATAAAAAGGTGGACTGAACAAGTCAGGGGAAGCAAGCCAGTAAGCTGCTCTCCTCCATGGCCTCTGCATCAGTTCCTGCCTCCAGGATCCAGGCCTGTTTGAGTTCCTGTCCTAACTTCCTTCAGTGATAAACAGCTATGTTGAAGTGTAAGCCAAACAAAACCTTTCCTCCCCAACTTGGTTTTTGGTCACAGTGTGTTATTGCAGCAAGAGATACCCTGACTAAGAAACCATTTTTTTACATAATGGCCCATAATAATGACTGTCTTGGAGAGATATACCAATTGGTGCTATAGTGGCACAAATGTTAGAGAAATAACTGAAACTACTCTGCTTCATTTAAGGCCCTCTACACCAGACGGAACCATACCTGACCCTGAAAGTGGATAAACAACCTGTGGCTATGCTCCCCATCTAAATTGACACAGTGCTTGTAGCAAGAGATTCCACAGAGTCATTGTATCTGGCTTGATTTTTTGGAGTGTTAGCACCTAGGCTTTGAACTACCTTATTACCACTTTTGTAGTTTTTGCATTTTGTTTGACGTGTTTGATTCTTATCTGAGTTATTCCTGAAGGATTCAGAACCTTTGAAAAACTTAGTTATGAGAGTATTTGGAAAATCAGGAAGTCTCACAACTGAGAATTGCCTAGGCAAATGGCTTCTTCAAACAGCTCCAGATAAGAGGTTTTGGAATGCAAAAATTAACTTAAGAGGTATAAATTATTAACAATTAAAAAAGTTTATTGCAAAACAACAGTCAGTCAGTTTACCAGAAGGTAGCTGCCCTGTTTCTGCTAACCCTAATTCAACCTAGAGTGGCCCTACTTCTTTGTGGACCTGCAAAACAAAGAACACAGACAAGTATTAAAACAAATCCTAGTGACTTCTTGCTATACCCATACATCAGCGAATCTCTCAACTCTCATCAGAGAAGATTCTTCTTGCAGTACATAGCAATTAACAGAGGCCCAAAACTATTCAACAGCATAGAATAAGACATTGCTGAGTTCATTCTGTCTTGGTGAAGAACATATGGTTGCAGGTACGAAAAAACAGCAATAAGGGCAGGATCTTCACTGACTACACTGCTTCTAAATTCAGGAAGCTAACAGTGGGCAGGACCCAACATTCCCACATATCACCAGCTGCAAGCCAAGCTTCAAAACCATGAAGTTACGGGGGACATTTCACATTCAAACAACAAATTCCCGCAAGTTCTGAGGTCAATATAAGCTGCTTAAGCCATCCTCTGCTATATACTTACATGAAGCAATGTTTTTAGATACAAGAATTGAAAATTCAGTGTCTATCACATGAAATACATTTAAAAGGATATACAACCCAAAATCTAAGATATTCAGTAGAGATTATATATGTTAACTGCAAGCATGTCTATTCCATTACATAATAATGGTAAAATTGTATGTGTCCCAAAGAATTACTTTTTGTTATTTGCATCTACTAGTCTCTATGTATTGTTTTGTATTTATGAGTTCAGATGTTCCTGAAGACCTGAAAATCATGTTTGTTTTCCTGGACCTAAAGTAAAAGGTGGATTTGAGCAACCTGCTGTAGCACTTCCAGCCCATGCCAGTCCTTCTGCAAGAGCAGTGAATACACTCACCACAAAGCCATCTCTCTAACCCACACAGGGCTGTTAAGAACAAATTTCTTTGTAATTTATTATCAGGAAGTGTTTGATTGATATACCTACATTATATATTTTCATTTATTGGGTCGTGCAAGAATTTCTCAGGTATAAATATTCATGAGTCAAAATATTTAAGAAGTTCTGGTCCAGAATATGACTGGTAAAGAAAGATCATATACCATTACATGTGACTTCTCATTGATTTGTTTGAATCAAAACAGTGGAGATTTTAGGACCTGTGACAGGTCCATGGTGGTTCATGAACTTCAGTAACTTAGCCAACACCTTTTGTGGAACTATCTTTGAGTTCACCTAGGCAAAGTAGGAATCCTCATCAAAGAAGAAAACAGCACACACTGGCTACACAGGTAGCAGAGCAGTTCAGATTTTATTATAGCACCACAGGCAAGTAAAACAGCATCTGAAGCTGATGTTTATGTGTGAATATCAGTATGTGTGCACAGGTACCCATGGAGGCCAGAAGAGCACAACAGAGTTCTTGTGAGTCTCTCCACACGGGTGCTGGGATCTGAATTCCAGTTCTCTGGACAAGAGATATATGTTCTTAACCACTGAGCCACTCCTCCAATCCAAGACTGCTATTTCTTAAAAAGAATAGGCATTCCTAATAATGTCCAGTCAACAGCATTTCAATTTTAAACAGCATAGCCCTGCCTTCAAAATATCTTTTAAAAATGCAATTTAGAAATAAATCTAAGGACAATATTGTACTATGTGAAGCCCTGTTATAGCAACTACACATGTTTGTTCCACGGCACAAATGTGAAGGTCACATCCAAGCCCGTGGCCTACATGCAGGGGAGCCAACTGGCATACTTCATCTTGATTCAAAGAAGGATGAAAACAGAATTTGGAAAGTCAGATCGGTAAGTTTGAAATGAAGTTTTAGAACAGTCACAATGATGATATGACAATAGAATCCTGGTATGATTCATGAGGAAATCTTCAAGTCCCTGAGTTTGCTAAGCAGAGTAAGTTCAGTTGGGTCAACAGGAAGCCAACTCTGCACTGGGGTCAGGAGGTGTAATTTGATATTCTGTGCAGACTGAAGAGAAATTTATTTAAGTTGGCACCTCCACTGCACTCATCATTCTAATGTAGAAAAACAAATGATAATTACTGTCTTTCTGCCTCTGCCTAGGTAGGAGAGCAGAGCCTTCCTTCAGTAACTGACAGCCTAGGAGATCCACCTCCTATTGGCAAAGCAGACACAGGACACTGCTCAGGTTGGTCACTGTGGTTAATGAAAACACTGACTAGCTTGGGCTGAAGCACAATAAATTAAGAGTAAAACATTGTATCTACTCACTTTCTTTAGTCATTTATAAGAAATAAAACATTAAAAAATAAAATAAAACCTTACGTGTTTACTGTTTATTGATGTGTAGTCTGATGCTTGGCAATAGTCTATTCAAGGTCTATTTTACTTTATAAAATCCTACTCAGGTACTGGCACTTTGGGCAAAGACACTAACCGTAATCCTGCTTGCTAAATAGATCCTCTGATCCCAGCTCTACTGGAGAAGTAGCCTTTCTGATTGTGAATAGTGTAGCTTCTATGATTCCCATGTGACTCTTTTTGGAATAACTAATTATTCTAAGAAAAAAAATTACATTCTTTTTATTACCTACAGAACACATGTTCTTTTACAACTAAGATTTTAATATTTTAAATAGTAGTGAGTAGCCACTGAAACAGTTGACAAGCTGATATATGGTTAGGGCAAAAGTGACATGTAAGCTCCTATTCTCTCTCTGGAGTGGTTAGGGCCTGTGGTTATTGACTCTGGAAAGCAAGACAAATGGAGAATATTTCCTCCTTTTTTGTCTGAAAACACTCATGCTTAGCTTTTTCAAATGGGAGGCTCTGAAATCACAGTCTCCAAAGTTTTCCTAGCTATCTCCAGACTTGAAGACAACCAGACCCATTGTCTCCTTGCAGCTTTAGGACTCATTTTATCAACTGACTTTGTCAGCAAGCTTTGTTGATACCCAGAAACAGTGTTCGTGGAGGTTTCTGGTGTCCCTGTCTTTTTGGAGGTAGTTGGCCCCTGGTGCACTGTGGTAACTGAATGGTAGACTCTGGTTGCTGGCTGTGTTTTAGCTGGGGCTATCTAGTAAGCTGACTAAATACGTTTGAGTGACCATTAGAATGTTGAGCTGAACCTGGTGGATTAGCTAAAGACAGCTCTGCTTCTCACAGCTGCAGCTGCTTATGCAAAGTCTGTTTTGAGCCCAGATGGCAGGAAGAAGAGTTAACAGCAGACCAGTTTGAAACCATGGAGACATGGGGCAGGATATGGGAGATGTTGTTCAAAATTTCTGCCCTATCATCAATAACTTTGTTGCTATCATTAATCACAATTATATTAATAGGGGAATGGCTTGTCAGGATTCACAAGAGAAAGTCATAGTATAATTTGTAGGAATCATTTCTTTTCCACTCTATAGGTCCAGGGAATCAAACTCGGGTAGTTGTACTTCAGAAGACTCTTAACCTTCTGAGACATCACACCAGCCCATATTCAGAGACTTCAGGAACATTATACTGTTTAGTAGATACATAGAGTGTGATCTCAACTCTTTTACAAATTCAAAATCACCATTTTTTGTGCCCCTATGGGGAGAAAAATGATATTACAGACAAAAGCTGTCTCTGCAGGTTGTTTGATTCACAATATTTCTGATAACTGACTCAGAGGCTAGCTTGTTCCTGTCTTTCCCTATCTAATAGAAATTTTCTTTCATATAAAAGAAAGATGATCATTTTCTCTGGCCACTATTAGTTTAATCATATTGGGAAAATAAATTTTTTTTCAGAGGCTTTTTGTTGAAAAGAACTATTCTTGAAATGTGGGGAGAATTCTTCTCACAACAGAACCTATTGTTTATTACAAAGAGCTGTAATCCTGTTTTTGATGCTAAAACTGGGCATCAGCACTAATCTCAAACTGCATAATATCCTTGGATATAGGGCAGATCTCTAAATAAATATTTCACAATGCTGAAATATACGTCAGTCACTGTGATGACAAAGCACTGACATGGAAAGTATCTAGGTACAGGAAGAAAAGCAGAAAGAAATAGGATCCTTAGGAATTTTAATGTCTTTCTGACTTTGTTTCAGAATATTTACCCAGGGAATTAAGAAAGGTATTCTTGTGATATGGGCGATACATGTCTATCAGGGTTTAGAAAGGGCAGATGGTTGGGATGTGAACAGGAGAGTAGACAGTGAAAAAGAACAATGAGTTATGTTGTACTCTAGGGGAACCTTTCAGTGTGTTCAGATGGATTTTTCTCTGTGTGCTCACATGAAAGGTTCATACACTGATTTTTTCAGATGTTGCTCCTTCTGAGATGTGTTTGGATCATGTGTGTGCTACCTTAACCAATGGATTCACTGATGAATTAATTAATGGGGTTGTGATATCTAAATGGAGGAAGTAATCACTGGAGGTGAGTCTTCGAAGGATCTAGATGTCCCTGGGGCCTTCCTTCTGCTTTACTTATGTGTCCAAGACCACATGTTCTCCTACCATGATGTTTGCTCACTTCATGCCCAAACAGTGTAGCTAGCTAACCTTGAACTGAAACCCTTGACTATGTAAACCAGTGTAGACCTCTCCTCCTTTACATTATTTTTCTCAGACATTTGTTATAGTAACAGAACATGGCCTAACACATGGAAGAAGAAATAGTCTTAGGAAGATAGGAAAATGTAGTGTTGTGGAGTATTTGCTTATGTAAAGATGTGTTGCATCTGTTTAATTATGTAAAGATGTGTTGCTGTTTTACCTTTTCTGCCTATGGTACCAGACTGGACTAATAAAAAGTTGAGTGGCCAATGGAGAAGGAGGAAGTATAGGCAGGACTTCCAGGCAGGAAGAGTAAGTAAGAGGAGGAATTTAGGCTCAGCAGAAGAAAGAAAAAGAGATGCCAGAGAGACACCAGGGGCCAGGCAAATAGACACAAAGGAAGTGGAAAAGTAGGACATAAGAAAGCTAAAAAGAGGCAAAACATAGACAAATAGACATGAGTTAAATAAAGTTAAAAGAGCTAGTGGGACAATCCTAAGCTAAGGCTGAGCTTTCATAATTAAAGACTCAATGTCTTTATTTAAGAGCTGGCTGGTGGCCCAAAGAAAATTTCCACTTCAGAGTAGTTAGTGACTTAGGTTTGCTGATTGTTTTACTATACTAGAAGAATTTTGATGAAAAACAAGTTGAGGAAGAAAGGGTTGATTTGGCTTTGTATTCCATATCACTGCTATCAGTGAAGTAATTCAAACAGTTAATCAGTGAAGTTATCAGGACAGGAACTCAAACAGGTCAGTGTAGCAGCAGCAGGCCACTTGTTCTTTCTAGACCCAGAACTAAAATGATCACACAGAAACTGTATTATTTAAATCACTACTTGGCTCATTAGCTCTAGTTTCTTATTGGCTAACTCTTACATATTAATTTAACCCATCTCCATTAATCTGTGCATCACCATGAGGTCGTGGCCTACCAGCAAAGTTTCAGCACATCTGTCTCCAGTAGTGGCTCCATGGCTTCTCCCTGACTCTGCCTTTTATTCTCCCAGCATTCAGTTTAGTTTTCCCCACCTATCTTAGTTCTGCCCTGCTATAGGTCCAAAGCAGTTTCTTTATTCCTTAATGGTAATCACAACATAGAGGGAAATCCCACATCAGATCAAGAACCTGGAGCCAGAAGCTAAGCCCATGGAGGAATCCTGATTATTAGCTTTCTTCCCCTGGATTGCTCAGACTGCTTTCTTATAGAACCCAGGATCACCAACACATGGGTGGCCCAACCCACAATGGGCTGAAGCCTCCCTCATTAATCACAAATCAAGAAAATGTCCCTACAGGCTTGACTATAGCCAAATCTTATGGAGGAATTTTCTCAATTGAGGTTCCCTCCTCTCTAATAACTCTAGTTTGTGTCAAGTTGACATAAAACTGCCCAGAACAAGTACTGTGGTAATACAAAGAGATTTTATTCACCTGAATATTGACTTCATGGGAGACAATTTGTTATTTTTCCAGGATTTTTTAAAATTATGAACAGCCATTCAAAATTCATGGAAGTAAAGTTTGGTGACACAAGCTTTCAGGTTGAGTCATGAGGGTAGACATGAGTTTGAGACTCCTAAAGAGTAAGAAATCTGGCTTTAAAAAAGCAATAAGTGTGCATTAGAGGAAGCAAAAATAGCAAAAAGATATAACACTGTGAACTGAATAATGATGAACTAATGAAAATTGACAAGAGATAGATGGGGAGCCAGGCAGTGGTGGCACAAGCCTTTAATCCGAGCATCCGGGAGGCAGAGGCAGGCAAATATCTGTGAGTTCAAGGCCAGCCTGGTCTACAGAGAGATAGATGAGAAGTTATTTTCCTTGAAGCGCTTGTCTTGTTTTATTTATTGTTGGAACATGGTCCAAGAATGGAGTCATGTGAGAATTCTGAGAGATTGTGAGAACACTCAGAGAAAACAAGACAAGAGTCTTGTGACCTCAGTTTCTTTAAAACACAGAATTGTTCTTAGAATACTTTTGATAGGTGTGAGTTTATTTTCAATTATTCATCATTGCTTGCTGATGTTATTCAATTAAATATTTAAACTATCCTTCATGTGCCTCTATAGAAAAACATGTTTTTGCCCCATGTGACCTAGTCCTTGTGATTGTATACAGTTTGAACTCACGAGAATTTTACTCAGGTGACTGTTCTGAACATCAGAGTTTAAATTGTCTAAGGATCTTGCAACTAGAAGTATTCTCCATCCCACTGTTCCCACTGGACTGGTTTTTTTTCTGCCCACCTATGCCTGAGGCCACTTATGAAATAACCACTCTGGGGCTTAATACATAGTCTTTTAATTACGTACTCTTTGGCTCAGGCTTCTTATTAACTAACTCCACCCCCATCCACTCCTCCCATGGGGAGTCAACAAAATCTGTCACATCACTTGAGGCAGGACCAAGGCCCTCCCCCTATATCTCAGCTGAGCAAAGTATCCCTCCAAAGCGAATGGACTCCAAAATGTCAGTTCAAGCACTTGTGATAAATCCTGGTCCCACTGTTAGTGGCCCAACAGACTGTCTCAGTCACACAACTGTCACCTATATTCAGAGGGCCTAGTTTGTTCCTATGCAGGTTCCCCTACTGTCAGTCCAGAGTCAGTGAGTTTCCAATAGTTCAGGTAAGCTGTCTTGATCTCTTTGCTCATATTATCACTCCTACCTTTCTTCGAATGGACTCTGGGAACTCAGCCAGGGCTTCGCTGTGGATCTCTGCATCTGCTTCCATCAGTTGCTGGAGAAGGTTCTATGATAACAATTAAGGTAATCACCAATCTGATTACAAGGGAAGGTCAGTTCAGGCACCCTCTCTACTACTGCTTAGGGTCTTAGCTGGGGTCGTCCTTGTGGACTCCTGGGAATTTCCCTAGTGTCAGGTTTCTCATTAGCCCCATAATGGCTCCCTCAATCAAGATCTCTTTCTTTGCTCTCCCGTCTGTCCTTCACCCATCTCTGCCATCCCATTCCCTCATGTTCTTCTCCTCCCTCTCCTTCACCCCTCCCGTTCTGTTCTCCCTTATCCCCCACCAATGCTCCCAATTTTCTCAGGAGATCTAGTCCACTTCCCATTCCCAGGGGGAGCCATGTATGTCTCTCTTAGGGTTTTCTTTACTACCTAGCTTTTATGGAGTCGTGGGCTATAGGCTGGTTATCCTTTGTTTTATGCCTAATATCCACTTATGAATGAGTGCACACTGTGTTTGTCTTTCTGGATCTGTGTTACCTTACTCAGGATGAATTTATTCTAGTTTCATCCATTTGCAGGCAAATTCAATCTGTCATTGTTTTTTTTTTTTTTTACCACTGAGTAATATACAATTTACCATTGTGTAAATGTACCACATTTTCTTTATCCATTCTTCAATTGAGGGGCATTTAGGTTGTTTCCAGGTTCTGGTATTATAAATAATGCTGCTATGAACATAGTTGAGCACATGTCCTTGTGGTGTGAATTTGCATTCTTTGGTTATATGCCTAAGAAACACATCTTAAAATAATATTCCACAACAGAAGGTTTTACCTTATGTCCAGCTTGCACATCATGTTTTTAAAGAAAGGAGGAACACAAATATTAAAACCACAATAATTAGATTGCTTGCAAGTTCTTTAAGATTATAATCATTGGTTTCCATCTGAAGAAAGAACTTTAGATGGAGAAGTATGAAACACATATAAACAAGAGGAAAATATCCCTGTTCAATTTTGGGTCACCTGGACATTGATTCTGACTGTTATCAAAACCCTGTTCAGGCAAAATTGAAAGTAAAAACAGTATTATCTACAAATAAGTGATGACTTAGCTTTCTTACTTGAGCCTCCTTTAAATACATATCCTCCATTGCCTGAAGATGATTCTGAAATGTGGAATGATGAATTTCATAATCAATCTTGTTGCAATTCAAAAATCACAGTGCAAGAGAAAGATGCCATGCAACAGAGTTTGTGTGGAGGGGTTTTTATTAAAGAAAAGTGTGTTGTAATCTGCTGGTCTGGTCTGTCACCTGGGTGCCCTGTCCCTTTAAGAGAAAAGCTCAGCCCACTCCCAACCTCCCCCTCTTCCACCTAGGCGAGTGGATGTCCCACCTCCTCTGTCTGTCTGTCTCTCT
Organism: Microtus ochrogaster; assembly: GCF_000317375.1. Classification (NCBI taxonomy): domain Eukaryota; kingdom Metazoa; phylum Chordata; class Mammalia; order Rodentia; family Cricetidae; genus Microtus; species Microtus ochrogaster. The sequence goes on from NC_022017.1 coordinate 427,301, forward strand.
GTCTCTCTGTCTCTCTGTCTCTCTGTCTCTCTGTCTCTCTCCCTCCCTCCCTCCCTCTGTCTGTCCTTCTCCTCTCCTCCCCTCATTCTCCCCTTCTCCCCTTCCCCTTCCCTTACCCCTCCATAACCCAGTAACTAAACTCTATACCCACACTCTCTCTGCATGGCATAACTGTCTATCTCCCACCTAGGCCTCAGGCCACCCACCAGGGAACCTGCCAAGGCCTCAGGTGATCCACCACTGCCCCTTGTGGGACCAGTCCCCTATCACCTCTTTATAAATGACAACAAAGGGAATGTAAAGAGAGGGGAGGGGAGGGGGAGATTGGCCTTTAAGGAGTGTAGTGAATGTGCACTGCCCACTTTCCATCTCTCTCTGTCTCTGTCTGTTTCTCTCTCACTCTCTCTTCCTTTCTCTCTTTCTCTGCCTCTGTCTCCCTTCTGCTGCTCCTGTCTGTAAAGGCCAATCTAGTGTAAATTCAACAAAATAAACATGATTATATGCACTAACCAATCTATTTAAAACTCTAGAAGGAGAGACAGTGTTAGATAGTCCTCATATATCTTTTTTTCCTTTAGAATTATTTTATTAAATCATAAATGTACAACAGCTTCTTAAATTTTAAACGCACTTATATTTTTAAAAGGAAAAACGTTATGTCTTATTACACCATGATCCTGGCTAATAGCTTTTCAAAACTTTTGAGAAAAATCTTTAAAAAGGTTTCACATGTCACCTGAAACTTACAAATTTAACATTATCAAAGAAGGAATTCTTCTACACTCTTACAAAGACCACTAGAAAGAAACAACAATTAAAAAGCTAAGAAACTGTCTCAAAGGCATTTTTTACAATCCTTCCTCCACAGTAAGGTAATGTTATTAAATAATCCAATCCATTGACAAAATGGCTCTCTGCATCTGCTCTGGAGTCTTCTGCCATATCACTGCATATTTATGCATGACTGAGATAACATTGTTATTTCGATAACCTGAAGCTGTTCTGTTACCTCTGGGCTCTCATCCTCTCCTATTTATACAGTGAAGCCCATGGTAAGAAGAAGCTCAGTATCAGCTCCTCCCACCATAGCCCCCACTTCCTCCACTTCCTCCAGGACCATAGTTTTCTCCACCATATGGTCCTCCCATGTTCCTGCTACCACCAAAGTTTCCACTCTTCATTGGGCCATAGTTAGAAGGTTGCTGGTTATAATTTCCGAAATCATTGTAATTTCCACTTCCATAATTTCCTCCTCCATAGTTGTCATAACCACCTCTGTAGCCCCCACCCTGGTTGCCATATGAAGGCGGATCAAATTAATACAGGCCAATTGGTATAATATAAAAGCAACTTTAATATAAATGGAACACTCACGCAACCGAAGTTCCAGCGATGCCCAGAAATAGGAGCCAGGAAGAAGAGGTTACCAGCATTTGTGCACCCCAATTTATAGACAGGAAGAAGGCCGGCCCGCCCCCAAAGGGCGGGCTCTCTCTACAGCCATATCCAGGTCCTCCACCACTATATCCTCCTCTTCCTCCTCCATAACCAGGGCTACCTCCAAAATTGCCACCTCCAAGTCCTCCTCCATACCCATTATAGCCATCTCCAAATCCTCGTCCACTTCCATATCCATCAGACCCCCCCCCCACAAAGTTGCTTCCTGGTCCTGGTCCAAAATTGCTACCGCCACCACGAGAATCTCCAAATCCGAAGTTTCCTCCTCTTCCACTCCTGGAACTTTGGACTTCTTGCATTTCTTGTCTAGACAATGCCTTTCTAACTTCTGCATTATGGTGTGGTATTTTTGCAATACAATTTTATCCACAGGATCATGGTCGTCAAAAGTAACAAATCCAAAGCCTCTTTTCTTTCCAGACTGCCTATCAGTAATAATTTCGATAGTATCAATTTTCCCATATTCTTCAAAGTAATCTCTAAGGTGGTGTTCCTCAGTATCTTCTTTAATTCCACCAACAAACAGCTTCTTCACAGTCACATGGGCTCCTGGTTTTCCAGACTCCTCTCTTGCTACAGCATGTTTTGGTTCAACTACCCTGCCATCAATGGAATGAGGCCTTGCAGCCATGGCAGCATCAACCTCAGCCATGGACGAGAAAGTGACAAAACCAAATCCTCTAGATCTTTTGCTTGCAGGATCTCTCATAACCACACAGTCTGTGAGCTTTCCCTATTGCCCGTAGTAGTTTCTCAAACTTTCTTCTGTGGTTTTAAAGCTTAAGCCAGCAATAAAGAGTTTGCGGAACTGTTCCTTTTCTCTCCCCATCGCAGACTCAGTCACTTCAGCCTGATTCCCCGCAGCAGAGCGAGCCGAGAAAGACCTCCTCCAACGCACCGGACTCCTGATGCTGGGGGTTGGGGAGGGAGAGAGAGCAGCCGCTGCTCGCAAAACCGCCCGCTGGGAAGACCTGCACACCGAGCTGGCACCGCTGCTACTCCCTCATATATCTTGAGAGAGAAAAGAGCTACAGCTATTGAATCCAGAATAAAAAAAAAATGTAGCTGTAAAAAAATAAAAATAAAAAAGGGGGAAACATCATAACGTGGTCCAAGAATGGAGTTGTGTTAGAAGAATTATGAGTGCTAGTGAGGACACTCCAAGAAAATGTGTGCCACGTGTGGCTTGTCCTTGTGATTGTATACATCTTGAACTCATGAGGATTTTACTCAGGTGACCATTCTTAACACTCAGAATACAAAGCATCTGAGCCTGACTAAAGGTGGCTGTGGCATGAAACTTGAGACCCCTCACTTTTCAGCTCCATTCTCCCAGGTCCTACTACTTCTAGAGTAGTGATGATTTATTTATTTTTTGTTTTATAAATTTAACAAATTAAAATGTAGTTATATTTTCTTCATTTCTTTTTCTTCTCCCAATGCTCCCCATGTTCCAGTCTCTCTTACTCTAATTTATGACCTATTTTTAATGTTATTGTTTTATACACATACAAACATAAACTACTGAGCCCTCTCAGTGTTCCTTTATGTATGGCTTCCAAGCTGATTCTTTCATATTGGATAAGCAGCGAAGGGGCTCATCCCTGAGGAAGACAAAGTCTTGCTGTCAGCATTTCTCAGTTGCCTGTAATTCTTTTCCTAGGGCATCAGGCCCGTTGAGTCTTCCACCTTCCCTAGGAACATGCCTATTAGTGTTGTCCTTGTTCATGTTTTTTTGAGACAGCAGAGTTCCTGGTACTCTGGCTCTTCCTGAGATGTTCCCTGAGCCTAAGGTGCAGGAGTTGTGTTGTAGATGTTTCCACTGGGATTCAATACTGCACAATCACCTGTGATTTGCATTTTATGATTTTCTGTTTGTTTCAAATAGAAGTTTCTTTGAAGATGGGTAAGAACTACACCTGCCTTTGGATAATAAGGTAAAAATTTAATTGCTACTAGGGATTTTGGTAATTTAGTAAAGTGAAACAGCAACAAAGATAATACAAAACAAAAGAAAAAAGTATAGTAAGGTGTTAGTATATGTTATACCCAGATCCACAGAGTCCCCCAAAATTCAACAAGGAGACCAAGTTCTATACGTAAAAGGAAAGAGTTTACAAACTTGGACTCCATCAGAGTGTTGATGCCATCAGAGGGCTCTGAGCACAGTTGGGGTGGGGCTTTTATGAAAGCAGAGGGATTTTTAAGGTTCAGGACCCCCGATTGTCTGACATTTGTCTAGGGGTACCCTGGCAAAAAGGGATGGGTGTGTGCTGGCCTAAGGAACATTAAGTGATTCTATTTACAATAGTTGGAATGTTGGGAAATTCCTTTGGATGGTCTCTTCCTGGGTGGAGCATGGGTGGTCTCAGTTGTGGTCTTTCTTGGAGCCAGATATTGCCTTGGGGTAAATATAGTCTGTCACAGTGGGGAACAAATGACGGTGGGAGAGGTTGTAGAAGGGTTGCACTTTTAAGTAAGTTCTAACCAGTACTATGATCCCTTTATATCTTTATAACCATTATAAACGTGAGTGAGTCTTAAATTAACAAAGTCTAGTTGGCAGAGCAAAGTACATTTTTGAGAATAAAAATATTGAGGTAGGTGCAGCTTTAATACTTTAAATTATGTATATATACATAAATATAATATATAATATAATGTTATATAAAAATATAATATAAACATATATATTTAAATCTTATTTTCAGAATGGGACTTGAGTCACCATACAAAAATGTCTATATCAATACAAACTATCTCAGAGATCTGTTTTTGACTCCTAGTTAGGCCCACTCCACATGGTCACCTTTAATCAAGACTGGTGAAATCATCCATTCTTTTTCTAGCAAAATGGCAATCCAAAATCTAAAATGGAATTATGCCTTATAGTTTCTTTAAAATTACCCATGCGTAGATTTTAAGCTATCAATTCCCAGTGTTACTAATTAACTTTTAACTAGTTTTATTTTTATTTTAACAATTTTTTTATCACATCTAGCAAAATAAACTTAAATCTGAAGCTATAGAACGTTTACATAAACCAAGTCCAAATTTGTTGACAGTTATGCTTTATTTTCTTCTCATTGTCATTATGTCAGGGGCTCGGACTGACAGAGTAGCAGAGGGAACTTTTAAATAAGCATGGGTCTAGTGAAGGAAGCATCATAATCCATCTCTAGAGCCAGCTTTTTAATAAAGAACAGCATAGTTTTAACATTATCTATGCCAAAAAGTCATCTGAATTACTGCTAACCCAAATCCAGTAACCAGAGCTCAGTGATAAATCCTCAGGTCAGGCCCATAAATGTGACCACAGCAGTGATGGGTGGCAGAGACAGCAAAAATAGCCAGACCATTTCTGTCTCCGTTCCATGCTTGCAAGAAAACTTACATAGACAAACTTTTCACCAAAACAAGCATATTCAGTATTTGTAGGTATGAGAAACTACAGCAAACATAGTTCACATCCCCTTCCGACCTTCTATTGTAACACCCAATTTTGTGTTACACCCTCGGTACAGCTCGTGCACCACTGTACCGAACGCGAGTCGGGCAAAGGCCTGGAGGTTGAAAAGAAGACACAGAGAGACCAGGGTCATTCGAAAGGAGATCAGCCGAATGCCACTTTATTCAGCCTTTGGGAAGTCCTTATCTACCTAGCTGCAGCACAAGGATTTCCGCCCAGGCAGGTGGGAAATTACCATATTAACAAAGGAGTGAATGCCCTACAGCTAACCACCAACCGGGGGCAGGGCTAGCACAGAAACACACAGGAAGCTTAGTTAGTTCATCATAAACTGTCCCAGCGAACACCACAGGAATAAGGGAGACCAGGGCCCTACACTCTATAACTTCTTATATACCTTTAATTCACTTTTTCTCTTCGTTCTTTCAGTCTCCTGCTTTCTCCATCACTTTCCAGGCAACATACAGGAATCTTTCTCACTTTTTACCAAAGTCTTTCTCACTTTTCAGACAACATAAGATCCCTTTCCAAAGTCTTTCTTGCTTTTTAGACAGCATAAAAACTCTTACCAAAGTCTTTCTTAAGGTTTCTCTTAGTAGTATATAAAATATTGTATTGTTGTGGCTGAGTCCAAAGACCCCCAAGAATATCACCATGGAGCCACACTTCCAAATGCAAAAGCAAGGTTTCATTTATTAACTATGGGCTAGCAAGGGCCCTCTGCCTCAAAGTCTAACACCGCAGATTCGGGGAGAACAACCCCTCTATTTTTGTAAAGGGGTTTATAAAGACAAAACCCACAAAGCAGTCACAAGGTTACAGTTTCAAAGTACAAAATTGTTTATCCTATATCACAATTGTCTAAAAGTTAGGTAAGACTTAGCTATTATTTTCTGATAGGCTGTCATGGGGGGGGGGGCTTGATCCTCTGGACATCTGCTGACTCTGTGCTAACTACAGGGTTAAAACAGTGGTTAATCAGGTGCCTACAAGGACTTTTGAAGCAAGCAGATGTAAACAGTTATTGTTTGAGTACCCTGGTAGGTCACTTTGACCAGGGCAGAAACAGTTTCTTGGGAATGTTTATGATTTTGCTGGACTGCATTCAGCCCCCTAGTTAGGTCCTGTCTAAAATGGAGTTCTTTTTCAACATGGAGTTTATTTTGCTCCTTCATCCCCCTTCTTTCTTGTTCCTATGGGAGCCCAATCATAGGTCTCCATTTTGTTTTAAACTACCCAATCTTATCAGAGCTACCAGTTGATATCTGGTGAACATTAGTTGAATAATTCTACTAGCTTATTTTAAATGCAAGGGAAACGGTTAGGAGTAAAATCAAAACAGTAGAAACAACACTTTTTACCCAGTGCTGCACATAGTCCCTCTATGTAAGGGAGTTTTCTTTTGACTTAGCATGTCAACCAGGGATTACAGGATGATGTATTCTTTTAACTGCTTCCAGCTGACTTTGGGGCATCGTTGTCAGAGGCCAGGAAGGCTGAAGTGTTAGTCAAAAGAAAACAGAGAGTTTAGATAATGGGGTATTTATCAGAAGCATTTGGTTTGTGGACTCTGTTGAAGAACCAGGGAGCATTCACGTTGGCTAGACTGGTCCACATTAGTTTTCAGCAAGTCCAGGGTCCATAATCATTTGGAGCAGATTATATATAGTCTGCAACTGATGTTTGGTTGTGTCTGCCAACCAAGGGGAAACCTGTTGAGACAAATTCAAACTAGGAACAGAAGTTAAAATTTATAGAAAAAGAAAATAACAGATATCTATAGAACAGCAAAAGTAGATCATACCTTTGAGTCCTAACAAAAACAATGAAAACCCATAGATTTGTGTTAAAATTGTGTTAGACAACCAAACAAAATTTACAACCAAACAAAATTTAAACTTCTGAGTTTATGACCCAAACAGTAAGTAGTCATTACTCTATCAGCTTATCAGAATAATAACATAGAAGGGGAAGAAATCTGAAACATTTTTAGATTTTAATTATTTATTTATACTGTTGTAATCTATATTTATATCTTAATTTTTTTTGATGCTGTTAAGTTAACAAAGCTACAGCTAGCCTAGCCATCAATACTGTCAGAGATCTCAGAAGGATAAATAAATTATATTTAACTACAGACAAAACAGCTTTCAAAACTATTAAAAATGACAGAGACCAGCCCATATACAGTCATACCCTGGTCTCCATAGCATTGGAGGCAGAAGTATCAGAACAGCAGGCTTTACCTGGCCCATAAGGTGAGAGGTTCCTGTGGAAGAGAGACATGGAAAAGACCGACCTCATTTTGTCTAGGCAGAAGTGGTGCAATCAATTCTCCAGTGTCCTACAGTTTGACCATAGTCTGGGCTGGGTCCTGGCAGCAGGTGGTGCATTTGGGGCATCTTGCCCAGTGGTCAGCAGCATCATTATCCAGGTCGAGACATTGTAGTGTCCATAATCTTCTTTAAAGACCTAGGTCACTATAGGATCTGAGAGTCTGTCTGATTATAAACTTTTTAATTGTCATAAATGCCATATTCCACAGATTTCCAAAGTATTTAGAACTGCCCAGGTATATCTAATTAGACAAACTTTATTATTAATCATTTGTTTTAAGGATAACTGATTATTAACTTGTATTTCTAACAGTCTACAACAAGTTTGCATCTTTAATAAGACCAGGACTTCATATCATATTTTTATTAGATTTAATCTTTAAATTGAAGCTAATAAAGAAACCAAACTAGCCATTCTAAGGGTAAAAAAACAGAACAAATTTGTATTATATTGTCATATATTAGTGGAAGAGCCTTTTAGTATATATGATTTAGTATATTCAAATAGCTTAAGCCTAACAAAATTAGCAAAGACCATGAGGCTAGACATACATTTTTAAGCCAGGTTAGACCTTAAGTAATAAGAGACATTTTTTAAACCTTTGGTTTTTAACTTTTTGAAATCCAAATATTAACAAGATAAAACATTTTATAAGCATACATATTTCATAACCTATTTTATCTTATTGTAGCTGATGCTTCTGGTGACTATCACCTGGTATTGGTGTTTCTAAAACTGTTAAGGTCCATTTTTATCACTGTTCTTTCTTTGGGACGTAGTCTTGAAAGACCCTCGGAGAGGACCTTTTTTGGGGGAGACCTCCCCAACTCCAAGGAACAGGCCGAGACCACACGAATGCAAATCGCAAGAGGTTTATTGAGTAGGCACAGGTACCTGCGGGCAGCAAGATCTCTCGGAAGACTTGCGCACCTGCCAACTGGAGGGCGGGCTTTTTATAGGGAAGAGCAAAAAGCAAGTTTTACAGAAGCAAAAGCATGGTTATTGGTCGATCCGGAATGCGGCAGGGTGTCAGCAAAAAGCAAGTTTACAGAAACAAAAGCATGGTTATCGGAATGAGGCGGGGGGCATGACTGTTCCTATCTTATAGATATCCTGTTTTGCAGTCAACCTGCTTTGTTGATGTGCTATCTTATTGACGTCCTGCCTTGCAGTCTTTCTATTTCAAGCACATGGGATGTTCTTACAAGAGCAGGCTGGCTGCTGATCCGGAGAATTTTTTTATTTTAAAGCAAACAGGACGTTCCCCTGGGAGCATGCTAGCTGCAGGTTTTGAGGAGCGGGTCTGTAGGGTCTTTCAGTCTTAGGTGTTTCCTGTGATCCCTTTAGTCTTTGATCTGGGTGACTCGTGAATTACCAGGTTTAACTGACAGAGCAAGGTACGTTCTTATGTATAAAAACATTGAGTGTGAATTACCAGGTTTAACTGACAGAGCAAGGTACGTTCTTGTGTATAAAAGCATTGAGTGCAGCTTTTCAATAAAGAACAGCATAAAACAGTTTTAACATTATCTACAACAAAAAGACATTCATATTTCTGCTAACCCCAATCTAGTGACCAGAGCTCAGAGAAAAATTACAAGTACAAAAACTTACAATTATCATAGGCTGTTTTTAACAAAACCAGCATACATAATTTTCTCAAGAAATAGACATGACCCTTTAACAAGACAAACTTTTTAAAGCCAGAATTAACCTAATATGTCAAACATCAAACATTTAGCTTATTTTTTATTTATTTTTAATTTAATATTTACTGGTATGAGAAACCATAGCAAACATAATTCACATCCTTTGGCCTTTTATAACTTTTCATATATCCTCTACAACTTGCCAGGTATTTCTGATATTTTCAGGTCTGGCTCTCTCACTATCTTTGCTCCATTGGATTAGCCAGACATTTTTAGACAAATCTTTTTTCTTTCCTTTCCTTTATCATTTTAGTCTCCTGCCTTTTTCTTAGACAACATAAAAACCTCCATCAAAAACTTCTTTGTCTCTCCTCTTATTTCCCAGATAGTATGCAAATTTTCACCAAAGTCTTTCTTGTGATTTTGTCCAGCAGAACATTGCATAGATATAACATTTAAAATAAAAGCAGAGAAACCCTGTCTCGAAAAACAAAAAAGAAAGCAGAAATATATATCTTAATCAAAAATGGTATTTGTAACCCATTGGATATAAATGACTAAAATCCATATATTTTTCTTTCCCTGTGGAAACAAAAGCATATTTTCCCAAACATAATGCATCTTTGACATTTACCTTAAAATCAATGCTTTTTAAATATACAGGTTGGTATAATTTAACATTTCTTATAAGCAGTATCAGGACAGATAAGGGATAAAATGAGGAAATGCTGGCCAGCATAAGAGACCTTGAGTGTTATCACAGGGAAGAAGAACTTGGCTTAGGAAAGAAAAGGGGGGCAACAGTGGTGGGCACAGAGAGTGACCTTGTCTGCCAATGTTCCTAAAAAAAGAAAAAAAAATTGTTAACTTTTCTCTGTCCATAATCTCAGATTCTCTGTTTTTACATTTGTGCAGTTTTTCTATTGTAAGCAGTCAGTTCCCCATATACAGGGGTGCAGGTCCCTCCCTCCTGCCCAGAGAGGCCTGCAGAGACCCTCAAGATGCCTGTAGACAGGGCCTGTAGAGGGGGGCATGGAGGAAAATGCTCATGTTACAGGTGGCTCCCTGGCTGTAAGGCCCAGCTGTGTCCCAGAACTGTGGCATTTCTTGGGCCACTGCAAGTTGTGACCCCCAATCGTGTTGTCACCTGTTTCCTCCTCCCACCAAGGCTGTTCCCATCTGCACGCCTCTGCCCTCTGCCCTCAGTTGGGTGCCTGCCAACTTTGCCACCCACTTCATCCCAGGCTCTGCTGCCCCCTAGTCAGGCATTTGGATTTCCCTTGGGGGCTTGAGGAAAATTCCTGCTTGCTAAACCAGTCATTCCTCATCTCTAGGAAAAGGAACTTGTGGCCTTTTATTGTGAAGGTCAAGGCTAGCTTCCTCAATCCCTGAAGTCAAACCACACCTCAGCTCACACATCCCTTTCCTCCTATTTAATCCTATGGACAATAAAAGTTATGGTCTTTTTTCAATTAAACACTCTGGCAGTCAACCTGATTCACCCTCAGATCATGTCTGTCTCCTCCTTCTCAGGGTCTTAAAACCTCTGCAATGTTGCTTCTGCGTGGGGTATTATCTCCCAAATCCCACATCAAACATCAGCATCAGATTGTCCATTGCACTTCAGCCTTCATCTGCTCTGAGGCTTCTCCCTGCCCATGGTAATTCTGTAAGACTACACTGTAGTGTAGTTTGGCTACACAGCTGCCATGACAGGCTCAATAGAGACCAGGCAGAAAGTGGGTCTGTGTTTTGGCTTTGCCCTAAGGCAACACCTGACTCCAGGAGAGACCACAAACTGAGACCACCCAGGCACCACTGAGGAACGAGCCAATCAGAATAATTCCAACTAATGTAGATAGGATCACCAGGTGTCCCTTAGCCCAGCACTCACCCATCCCCTTTCACCAAGACACCCCTAGGCAATATCAGCCAATCAGGGATCCTTAACCTTAGTAATCCCTCACCCCAAATTCTGCTATGATAAAATTCCCACCCCGACTGAGGTAAAGACTCTCCAATCTCATACTGTTAGGACAAGCACACTGAAGGTCCAAGCTTGAGTTTGAATAAAAGGCCTTTGCTTTTGCATATAGAGTCAGACTCCTTGGTGGTCTTTGAGGGACTCTGCAATCTGGGCATAACAATTCCACCTTCTGGTCATATCTCCAAGTCTAGTTCATCTCCCTCCAGCTTGAGGGTCTTACAGCATGGATGGAGAGGTACAGATTGGGGAGTAGTCCCCTGGTAGTTAGCACTAACTTTGACACCAGCTGTACCTGCAGCTGGGCATCTTTTACAGCAACCCCTGTCTGCTTCTTTGCAGAGATAACAGCTGCTTATTTCCTTCATTCTCAGTAATTATATCCTATAGGAACAAAAATTATGTTCATTATGTCATCTGTTTTCTCCCCTGAATTTCAGTGAAATCCTTCTAATTTGCAATCTTACTCAGAACCTACCCTTCATTTATATTCTTCACCTCCCCTACTGTTCCTTCTCTTTCTATCACTGACTCCCTCCCTCCCTTCTCCCACATGGTCCTCATTTCTGCTTTCATATTACATACATTCCATTGCCTTCTCCTTTCCTTCTCTTTCCTCCTCTAGATCTCTTCCTCTCTGCCTCTAGTATCTGTGTTCATGTTCTAACATACTTGTAATGAAACTTTTTTCATTCATAGATGTCACAGACTTATTTTCCCCTTTCTCCATTTCTTTCTTATCAAAGTTTTTTTTTAAAAAAAAAGATGTATGACTTGGATTATTTGTGCATTATGTTTTCTATAATTTCCTAAAAAAATTTATTTAATGCATATGGATAGTTTGTCTTTATGTATGTATGTGCACCACTAGTGTGCATAGTACCCTGACCCTGTCATGGGTGTTACAGTAGAAGGCAATGGCGGGTGGTGTGCTCTTGTTCTGTCCCATCTCTCTTCTGAAGAGGTGGCTGCTGCCTCTCCTCTCCCCCTTCCTCTCTCTCTCCGTCTGATGGAGGAAGGTCATTGGTTAATTAAATAAAGAAGCTGCTTGCCCTGATAGGTTAAAACATAGGTGGGAGGAGTAAACAGAACAGAATGCTGGGAGGAAGAGGAAGTGAGCTCAGACTCGACAGCTCTCCTCTCTGGGGCAGACACCTCAGACGCCATGCTCCTGGCTCCTGGGCAGACGCAGGGATAGCTCTGCTCTCCAAGATGCATGTGATGAAGCTCCGACCCAGGATGGACATAGGCTAGAATCTCCCTGGTTAGCCACCTTGTGGGCTACAGCAGATTATTAGAGATGGGCTAGTCCAGGTGCAAGAGTTAGCCTAGAAGAGGCTAGATAGAAATGGGCCAAGCAGTGATTAAAAGAATACAGTGTCTGTGTAATTATTTTGGGTAAAGCTAGCCTTGCAGGCAGTGGGGTGCTGGGGACGCAGCCTTGCTGCACCTATTACAACATCCATCCCCCCCCCCTTTCCTTCCATAACCCACTAGATAAACTATACCCAAACTTTTTCTACAATGGCTTGCCTATCCGGCTCTCACCAGCCACGGTTCCTTGTGGGACAGGCGGCTGCCCAGTTGACCTGCCAAGGTCTCTCACCTGTGGCCTCCTACCTGCCTGGGACCCACAAAGGCCTCGGGTGGTGGGACCAACCCCCCCACCCTGTGCCCCTCAGGGAACTGTCCCATCTTGATTGCTCTGTCTTGTCTCTCTTTGGAAAAGATGGCTGCTGCCTCTTTCCCTCTCTCCTTCTGTCCTTTTCTCTCTCTCTCTGTCTCTCTCTCTCTCTGTCTCTCTCTCTCTGTTTTTCTCTCTCTCTCTGTCTCTCTGTCTGTCTGTCTGTCTGTCTCTCTTTGGAAGTGGTGGCTGCTGCCTCTTCCCCTCTCCCTCCTCTCTCCTTCTCTGTCTCTATCTCTCTCTCTCTCTGTTTCTCTCTCTCTGTGTCTGTCTGTCTGTCTCTCTTTGGAAGAGGTGATTCCTGCCTCTTCTCTTCTCCCTCCTTTCTCACCCTCTTGGAACCCACCGAAGCCTCAGGTGGTAGGACCAGCTGCCCCTCGTGGCCCACTGCTACCCCTGAGGGAAGGACTGTTTTACCTAAACCATTACATTGGTGCTCTGTGACTCATCCAGGCTCTCTCCACATCCCCTCCTGCCCATGGGTTGGCTGGTTGAAGACATGTGAAACCCTAGACTTGAGAACTGGGTTTCTCCACAAAAACCCAAATTCTATCTGCTTGGACACTGACACACACACACACACCAGCGACTTTGATTGGTGAGTTTTCCTCTTTTAGTCAGCTTAACAATTTCTCTGAACCCAAGGCCTTGACCATTGAGCTCCTGGCAACATTCTGACATTCCTAAAAATGGGAGGAAAGCTCCCAACTACAGTCTTTATGTCTATGATTGAGTACTTCACTGACATTCATCTCTGGTTGCTTTCCATAGCTAAAAACATGGCTGGACCGCCCAGGTTGGCCCTCCTGCACTAGCACTGCACATGCTGAGTGGTGCATTCTCTTTGGGACCCAAGGTCCCTTGGATTTGTTTGTTTGCTTGCTCGTTTTCTTTTTCTGGTGGGAAATTTAGTCAAGTACTCAATAACCTTGGTTCCCACAATCTAATCTCAGCTTTGTTCCCTAAGATAAACTCAGGAGCCATCTCTCTGCAACTATCTTCCATTTGGCAAGTCATGAAGTCAGGAAAGGGGTTTTTCATATAGATCACATTTGGGACCTTCTAATATAAAGAGACATCCAAGCATTGTCGTGTGTGTGTGTGTGTGTATGTGTGTGTGTGTGTGTGTGTGTGTGTGTGTGTGTGTGTGTGAGAGAGAGAGAGAGAGAGAGAGAGAGAGAGAGAAAGAGAGAGAGAGAGTGTGTGTAACCTACAAAATAGAGAGGAGAACAGTAGGAGAAGAGTAAAGAAACTTATGCAGAAAAGTATGTAGTGAAAAGTTCATTTTGCCCTCAGATCTAAGTCCCATTGCTGTAAGTCTTCTGAGCCCTGAATGGGACACTGAGGTTGACACTCAGAGGTCCCCAATAAGAAGACAAGACAGAAACTGATTCTTCAGACACTTTTGATGCTAGTGAACTAGAATGTCCTTCATTACTTTCCTGTTATGACCAATTTTCCTTCCCAGACTCAAATCAGCCAACTTTCATGAGGGTATTCTGTTATGGAAAACTTTAAGTCAAAGCCATAGAAAACTACTCTCCTATTTATAAAGTACATTTTCAAGGTAGATTTCTTTATATATTTATATCAAAACTTAAGCTTCTAACATAGTTAGAAGAACTCAAAGCATTATTGATTAGTCTTATGCAGTAGGTGTGAGGGCATGAGGTCTTTTTTTTTTAGATTTATTTAATTATGTATACAGTATTCTGTCTGCATGTATGCCTGCAGGCCAGAAGAGGGTGCCAGATCTCATTACAGATGGTTGTGAGCCACCATGTGGTTGCTGGGAATTGAACTCAGGACCTCTGGAAGAGCAGCCAGTGCTCTTGCCGTCTGAGCCATCTCTCCAGCCCCAGGGCATGAGGTCTTATTTAAAAATGAGTGCAGTTGTCGCTGGACTGAGGAAACCGACCACAGTTTTCAAAAGTACTGCAGATGAGAGGACAGTGTGCATGTCGTGGTAGAATGTAGGTCTGGATCCTGACAATAGTCATGCAGAAATGTAGGTAAGTACAATCGCAGTGTATGATGCCATAACCATCTTAGTCTCAGAATGATGTTTGTTTCCCTTCTCATAATTAACACTCAAGGCTATGGCCTAATTGATTGATTTACTGCTCCTAAGTCAAAATGTCTGAGATTAAGAATGTGTGGTTCCATTATGTGCTTAGAGTTAGTGCCTGGCACAAGTACTTACTCATCTTTTGGGTAGAACAGTATAGAACAGTATATCCATGCCCAAATCCAAGACACTGCAACAGAACTTATCTGGCTACCAAAGAAGATGAGCTAAGTGTGCTGAAGGTACAACAGCACTCACAAGGTTACCTTAGACTATTCACAAGAGTGAAGGTACTGATGAGTGAAACCCTGCACACAGGAGTAAACAGAAATAACATGGGAACAGGGTTATAGGATGCAGTGTGTCTTTGACCTTTACTATGAAGTTTTGTACCTTTTTGGTTACAAATTTGTTATTGAATTTATTCATTTTCACTATATAATATACACATAAATACATATAGTCATTACTTTAAATCAACGTACACCTAAATTAATACTGTTATGACTATGGAGTAGTCTTAACAAAACAAGTCATTTTTGTTCTAATTTTGTGACTTTAAAGAGTTTATGTAAGTGGCATTTTTTGGTGGGGAAAGATTTTGAGAGTTTAAAGCCTAGCATTACATCCAGTTTATTCTCTTGAGTGTGTGATCTTTAAGCTTCGAGTTCTTGATGCTATGTCTGCTATTCATAGCTATGCTTTCCAGCCATGATGAATTCATAGGCCTTTGGAATTACAAGACTAAAAAACTCCTTTCCATAAGTTGTTTATGGTCATGGTGTTTTATTTTCCACCCAGAGTCAGTCAAAGTGCTCATTCTTCAGACCATGATCCCCTACTGTATATAAACTCATGGAGCCCAACAGTTCCTGAAAGAATAAATCTGACTTCAGAGTTTAAGAAGTTCTCATACCAAAACTCAAAATATAAAAGACAGATTAAAAAAACTTAATTAGCATTTTAGTAAGTCCATATCTCTTGGTAGAACATTGCTTCATATACAAGGCAGAGCAATGTCCTCCAAAAAAATACACACACACAAAAATTTCCAGTCATAATGTTTTAGAAAAAATACAGTGCTTTTGAAAAGTAACTAATATGTAAATATATTCATGTTATTTCCGTCTACTTGATACTACCCCAGGTTCAGATTCTACATATCCACATCCCCTTCCTCATTAAATATGTGGGGACATATTTTCCACTAAGAATGTAGGGCATTTGTTTAATTATAGGGCATCTTTATACCAATGTTGTGTGATATGTGTTCCTTTCCCTAATATACTGTTTTCATTATGCACTTCTCTAATTTTTAGCACTGCTGTTTTATTCTAATAATTTATTTTTATTGCTTTCTTTATAACAGCTTAGAGGTTCATTGAAAGAACATACTATTATGTATAATATCTGAATACAACATACTTTGTGGTACTATATTAGAATTCAGCTCATTTTTTAATAATACATAAACGAAAGAGTGAGAAAATAGTATAGTTTTGCATTGCTTTCTTCTTTTGGTAAGTGACATTTTAAGTCATGAAGTTGAATAGTAAACTCTTGCTATTCAATAATGTGTGTGAAATAATGGAAAATAAAATTAATAATAAATTCAATAATTAATATGTTGAAAAGCAAGGAGACGGGAAGGTAGAATCCAGTATGCATATATGAAGTAGAGTTATCTTCAAAGAAATAATTCAAGAAAGATGTGTTTAGTTGGAAGCAACACCCCAGCCCTCTGACACCCCTATATCCAAGGAGTCTGGGATGTTTGGTTGGAGGCTTTACCCCAGCCCCTAGCACCCATTCTGAAATGTTTGGGTGGAACTTTCCACCCCAATCCCCTTCCACAGGAAGTTGCTGCAGTCCAGACTTTACCTCCGAGAAATCCCGCCAAATGGTGACTGTCAAGTTGGGAGCATAGGCCCCAGCCCCTAACATCTATCCCAGCCCCCAGGCCTGTTCTGGACTTCAAATCCCAGCATGCCAGGTCCTGACCCCTCTCCAGGGTACTTAAGTGATCTCCGAAAGAGAAGCACATGGTCTCCCTTTCTTCCTGGGGGAGGGGAGGGGCAGGGGTCTCGTTCCCATGGCTTCCCAGTTTCCCCCTCGAGGCCACCCAAGAGCACGGATCTCCCATTAAACCTGGATATTTCTTAATTAGAATTGTTTTGATTTGGCTAGATTGGGAGTTTTTGCGTTGGCAGGGAGCTAATATTAAGAAATATTCCTAACAGTGACTCCCTCCCAGAGAGGGTCAAGATCACTCCCACAGGCTATTTAAACTGCATCCTAGTGAATGAACACATGATCTTCTCAGTTCTGTTTTTCCCTCTCCGTGGTTTCCTGGTCTTTCTGGTGGGGCCTGGAAGGCCACCCTGGAGCACTGGCATCCATTAAACCTGGGCTTTTTCTAATTGGGTTTGATTAGGTCTGATTTGGATTATTGCATTGGCAGAGAGGCTTATTGTTAGGAATATTTCCTAAACAAGCTCTCTGACGACGCAAAAATTCCCAATCAAACCAAATAAAAACAAGCCAAATTAAGAAATATCCAGGTTTAATGGGAGATCTGCGCTCTCGGGTGGCCCCGAAGGGGAAACCGGGAAGCCCCAGGAACGCGACCCCCGGGAGGAAGAAAGGGGGACCATGTGTTCTTCTTTTGGGGGATCACTTAAGTACCTTGGGGAGTGGTCCTGACCCCACCCCCAGGGAGGGGTCATGACTGGCCTGCTGGGATTTGAAGTCCAGACCAGGCCTGGGGGCTGAGATAGATGGCAGGGACTGGGGTCTAGGCTCCCAGCCTAACATTCCAGACTCTTTGGCTATAGGGGTGACAGAAAATTGGAATGGCATTTATGACAAACACTTAGGCTCTCTTGGAAAAAGGGCATAGACTCAAATCCGGCTACTTCCTGCGGGCGCAGGGTGGCATGGGGAAGGGGAGAGCCAGGTGTTCACGTTTAGCGAGGTGTGGCTGGAAAGGCATCTCATGAACTGTCATCCCGGAGAAGGCAGGCAGCTGTTCCTTGGGGGAGATGAGAAGGCAGGTGGCTAGGAAAAAAAAATTGTTATTGATAAAGATGAGTGAGCCAGAATGAGGAGCAGGTAGGCCCTTCATTGCGGCATCCTGGAAAACCGGAGGGTGGAAGGTCCTGTCTGCTGGGCAGACCAAGTGTCTTGAGCAGGTGCCCGCTTGAGCCTGGAGAGATGGTATCAGCATGGATGTCCCAAGAGCTTGGTAGCCGAGGAGGTGGTGAGGATTAGTGTGTGAGGTCCTGTCCATTGAGGCTCGAGAGACCTAGGAGTTAACTGTTTGAGGAGTACTCTGTCCTCTGGGGAGAGAGGGGCAGGTTTAGGGCCATTAGGGTCCACTGGTGTAGTGGCAGGGAGACAACTGTCAGCGTGTGAACGGAGAAGGTACCTTAAGAGGGAGAGGTAGAGAAGGTACCCCGCCAGTGGAGGAGTTTGAACTGGGAGGTGATGGTTAAGGAGAAAGGGTCTGCCATAAAGCAACTCAAAAGGGTTCAGGCCCATAGGGGAACATGAGGTGGCCCTGAGGCAAGGGCCAAGATAACCTTAGTTCAGTGGAGAGCTTGGTAGGTTGTTGTTTGATGAGACCCATTGTCCAGATGTTGAGAGCTTCTGACATGAGCTCCGTGACTCTGAGCCACCGCATTTGCTGTTTCCCTGGAGACTGGAAACACTTCTATCTTTTCCTCTCCTTTTCCCAATTAGGAGGTTCAAGGTCAACTTCCACCTTCCCCTCCCCCTCCTACCTCACTGCTCCACTACTGAACCCCCTCTGTGCACTGGGCTGGTCCCTCCCCTGCTCCGTTTTCTCTTCCAAATCAATCTCAGGGTAAATAAAAAGTGGCTAGCTTCCTTTTCTACTAATCATTCTGCTTCCTCAGTCAGTACCAGATATTAGAAAAAAAGAAAAGAAAAATGTTGAGGATGGTCCCCAAACTCCTATATGGGAATTGGTGAAAATGGCCTTTAAAGTTTTTTTTGGTTTTTTTTT
>NC_022017.1:446076-450477 GCF_000317375.1 Microtus ochrogaster
TTTTTTTTTTTTTTTTTTTTTTTTTTTTTTTTTTTTTTTTTGATTTTCGAGACAGGGTTTCTCTGTAGCTTTGGAGAAAAAGCTGAAAAAAAGCAGCTGAGTCTTCCCGACAGACAAAGCTACAACAATCTACAGGCCCAGGCCTTACCAGCTGCCCTAAGGTCACAGGAAGAAGGGGGACAAGGTAAGTCCATCACAGGGCTCTATCAAGTGTGGCCTAAATGGTCACATGGCACGATATTGCACTACACCTGCTTTGAGGTTGTGCCCTATCTGCCAACAACCTGGACACTGGAAATCACAATGCCCCTGTGCAGGCTTGTCCTCTATGCCAAGCCATGGAGGTCCGGCCTCATCACCATCGGCAAGTGAAACTGTGCCAGCCTTCAAATGTCTCAGCCTTACAGAGGATTGACTCTGCCCAAACGAGGTATATCCCGTAACCCTCTCCTAGCCTAGGGTCATGCTACAAGTGGCGGGTAAGTCTACTTTTCACTCAGGCCTTAAGTTTCCCTCAACAATTTCAGCTATGGGGGTAGACGGGACCTGTTCATCCCCACTTAAAAATTTGCCACTGCCCTGCATTCTTGCAGGACAATTTTTTCTCTCATCCTTTCTTAGCGATACCTGCTTGCCCAGCACATTTACTGGGTGGAGATATCCTTAGCCGCTTCCCCAAAGCTTTGTTCCACTTCTTGGAGCCCCTTTTAACTTCTCCCATCTCCAAGATTCTATCTTACAGGTTCACTCCTCCTGCCAGACGTGTGCCCAGGCCAGCCCACAAGGAGTTCTCCACATACACCAGCTTTGTGGACACAACCAGGCAAAGATTGGCAAGTTAATTTCACCCATATGCCTACTCATAAAAAAAAAAAAAAAAAAAACTTCGTTGTCTTTTAACACTTGTGGACGCTTTTACACGATGGATAGAAGTGTTTCCAGTCTCCAGGAAAACAGCAAATGCGGTGGCTCAGACTCATGGAGCTCCTGTCAGAAGCTCACATCTCCTGGACAATGGGATTCATCAAACAACAACCTACCAAGCTCTCCACTGAACTAAGGTTTTCTTGGCCCTTGCCTCAGGGCCACCTTATGTTCCCCTATGAGCCTGAGCCCTTTTAAACTGCTTTATGGCAGGCCCTTTCTCCTTAACCATCACCTCCCAGTTCAAACTCCTCCACTGGCGGGGTACCTTCTCTACCTCTCCCTCTTAAGGACAGGACCTCACACACTAATCCTTACCACACCCTCAGCTACCAAGCTTTTGGGACATCCATGCTGATACCATCTCTCCAGGCTCAAGCGGGCACCTGCTCAAGACACTTGGTCTGCCCAGCAGACAGGACCTTCCACCCTCCGGTTTTCCAGGATGCCGCAATGAAGGGCCTACCTGCTCCTCATTCTGGCTCACTCATCTTTATCAATAACAATTTTTTTTTCCTAGCCACCTGCCTTCTCATCTCCCCCAAGGAACAGCTGCCTGCCTTCTCCGGGATGACAGTTCATGAGATGCCTTTCCAGCCACACCTCGCTAAACGTGAACACCTGGCTCTCCCCTTCCCCATGCCACCCTGCGCCCGCAGGAAGTAGCCGGATTTGAGTCTATGCCCTTTTTCCAAGAGAGCCTAAGTGTTTGTCATAAATGCCATTCCAATTTTCTGTCACCCCTATAGCCAAAGAGTCTGGAATGTTAGGCTGGGAGCCTAGACCCCAGTCCCTGCCATCTATCTCAGCCCCCAGGCCTGGTCTGGACTTCAAATCCCAGCAGGCCAGTCATGACCCCTCCCTGGGGGTGGGGTCAGGACCACTCCCCAAGGTACTTAAGTGATCCCCCAAAAGAAGAACACATGGTCCCCCTTTCTTCCTCCCGGGGGTCGCGTTCCTGGGGCTTCCCGGTTTCCCCTTCGGGGCCACCCGAGAGCGCAGATCTCCCATTAAACCTGGATATTTCTTAATTTGGCTTGTTTTTATTTGGTTTGATTGGGAATTTTTGCGTCGTCAGAGAGCTCGCTTAGGAAATATTCCTAACACTTATATGGCCGCAAAATCTTTTCAAGATAAAAGAATGGTATGGCTAGATGTAAAATATGAAGTTGTAATTTTAGTGAACAAAAATAGACAAAAAAATGAATCTATGGGAAAAAGGCATTTACAGAAACTGAATACATTTTGGGAGATACAGGCCCCCAAAAAAGGAAACAGTAAACTCTCTTGTATGGTGGGTGTCACTCTTTAGGGCTCGGCACTGAACATCATCACTGAACTTTGTCGAAGATGTCATGGCACGGGTGTGGGATTCATGTGGGTCTATGAAATGAAGACTGAGAGACACTTGGGTCCCCAGCCTTGGTGGACTAAAGAACTTTCCCTTTGCCATGGGCATTTTTGTCTCCCCCACCCTGCCCCCATATTTACACTTTGGCCAGTTGATTTCCATATACTCAAAACAACCTGACTGAAAGTTCGAAAAACACAATGCCAAGTGCAAATACCTAATTCAGAAGGTACTAAAGTTTTCCCCGTTGACCCCTAACCAAGTTTTGCATAGGCTTTGTATCCATCGGAAACTCTCAGACAAGATTCACATAGGACAACGAAAGTTATCTATAACACAAAGGGTGGATTTAGGGCTGGGTAAACCAGGTTTGGGAATTAGTGCTAGTAGCTAAGTCTCTGCAACACTACCTACTTGATTTCTTGTTGAAAAGAACTGAAGCACTAAGCATGGAAGCAGAATTTACACATTGACTCTTTGCACCAACTCGGTGACAGGAGGCCTTTCTCTGCTGCTCTTACAGACTCCTTGTAAGTCCCATCCCTGGAGTCTTTCTGGTACCCCTTGAGGCTAGGCCTGCACAGGAGCAGCCAGGCTCTCATTCTGAGGAGCTCCACAGGTCAGTCCCCCACCACCCCCGAGCTCTCCTTGACCCCTGGCTTTCCTAAGAGCCTCAACTGCCTTTCCCAGCCCCAAGGTAGAAAAGTGGCCAAGCCCCACACTACAGGAGAAAAAATTCCACCAATTCCTGAGTTGAACCTAAAATCAGGCTGTATAATCCCTCCAATTCCAGGCTACCCTGGAAAACTCTGCCCTCCACCCCCAAAACCCTGTATGAACCCTGTGTTCTGTCCGGTTCTCTGCTGTTTCTCCCCCAAGCAAAAGCAGCTATGCTTCTGGGTTTTTCACTGCCAATAAATCTCTTGTATGAGGTTTGTTGTGCAGTGTAACTTTGTAGTGTTATGCCCAAATCTGCAAAGTCCCCCAAAAGCCAACAGGGAGACCGTGTCCCATATGTAAAAGCAACGAGCTTTTATTTTATGCAAGTTTGCAAACTTGTTCTCTCTGCATGTTCAACATATTGGAATAAATGGAGATCCTCGAGCTCAGTTAGAGTTAGGTTTTTATAGTAGTAAAGGTGGGGGTGAGGGGTTTCTGAGGTTCAGGACCCTTGATTGGCTGACATTTGTCTAGGGGTGTCCTGGTGAGTGATCAACAGATGACAAGTGATCTTATCTACAGCATTTCGAACATTAGGCATTTCCTTTGGATGATCCTTGGGTAGTCTTAGTTATGGTCCTTCCTGCAATCAGGGTAAACTACTGAGACTCAGGCCTGTTGCGGAAGGTCCTCCCGCTCCTCCAGCCTATAGCCGCTGAGATACCAGCCCATTGGGGCCTGGTCTCTCTCCCTTTAAAAAAGCGGCCACTTCCCTCTCCTCTCTCTCTTCACTTCCTGCTCCGCCGGTGACTAGACTCCCTTCCTGGTTGTGCAGAGGGCTGTTGTCTGGGACGGTGATCTGTAAGTTTTTTCCCCTTTAAATAAATACCACCCTATTAATCATAATTCCAAACTGCTGTGGCATTGTTTGTGACTTACGCCTTCACAGGCCTCTATTAAATTTATCGATGGTTTGGGGGACCGGCGGCGACAGAAGCAAGCAGCAGGGACCAGCGTGGAGGCAGAGGCAAGAGGCGGGGAACAGAGGGGTCCGGGGCCGCAGCGGCGGGGACCCGTGCAGCGGCGGAGGCACACACGAGGCGGGGAAGGGTGAGCAATAAGGAGAGCAGACATCCCACTGCGCTTGGATCAAAGATGTAGGCCCCTTGTTGGCAAGGTCACTGGCAAACGGAGAGTCTGGTCCTGATCCTGAAGACCCTTCGGAGGGGTGAGAGGGTTCTTGGCCTGTGGCAGGAACCAGGAAACAGAGCGAGGGCATTTGGTAGACGCAACCCTTGGACAGTAAGGAAACCTGATCCAGTTTTAGAAGACCCATTGGATAGGATCGATAGGAGGAAATGGGCAGGCGCCAAGGCAAGAATTCACCCAATAACCTGAAAGGCAACATGAAAACACCAGAGCCCAATGACCTTACAACAGAAGTATTTGAACACCCTAACACAGAA
>NC_022017.1:455872-505992 GCF_000317375.1 Microtus ochrogaster
TTAATAAAAAAATAAATAAAAATAAATAAATTTATCGATGACTGAGTCCTACACTGGCAGGTGATGATGGTTGGAAGTAAAGAACCTCCTTTGGGTGATCTGTTCATACTTAGCTTATCATGGCTGGCTTCTACAGTCATATTTCTTGGCTTTCAACTGCCAGGATACCTTTCCATCCAAGCTATAACACTTACAATACATTCTCATCATATATAAGTTCTAAAGCGAGTCAGAACAACCAAGGAGCAATGTTGAACACCTGCAATTCCAGAATAGAAAAGAACTCTACAGCCCAAAGGTTACTACTCAGTTATACATCACTAAATGCTTGAAAGTCATTCCTGTCCAGTCTTCGCCTTCCCTACCTTTGCTGTAACCATCTAGGCTAT
Organism: Microtus ochrogaster; assembly: GCF_000317375.1. NCBI lineage: Eukaryota > Metazoa > Chordata > Mammalia > Rodentia > Cricetidae > Microtus > Microtus ochrogaster. The sequence goes on from NC_022017.1 coordinate 456,262, forward strand.
TTGTTCTTTAACTTCACTAGATAGACAAGAGACATGTCATTGCATAGCAAATAAAGAAGGTATAAAGAGGCAGAAAAAATTATGACAAGACTAGCATTGTGAAATAAATGAATTATCAGGGTTGCTTCAAGAATTAACAGTGACTCACAGGCACCTGCACCACAAAAAAAAAATCTCCTCCCGGCTCATTAGACTCCTTATATTCAGAGTGGGACCTTGTGTTGAAACAGTAGAACTAATTAAAGGCTTGGACAGCACAAGACCAGGCTAAGAACCTTAGCAGATTATGTGTACTCCAGCCTTACCAGGGAAACGACTAAATTTAGCAAACACTTTACAAGAGTGGTTATAGAGCCTGATTTGCTGTATTCTAGAATACAGGAAATGTAAATGTCATCTTGCTGCAAGATGAGTATCTATGAACAGGATTCCACAGACTCACACCACTGCACTCTCCCCTTTCATTTTGTTTTTATGTTCTTTCCATCAACTCCTTGTTTTGAAGGATAGGGATGTGCTTCTCTCTTCTTACTGAGAGAATTATAGTAAGACTTTATTCCACGACAATAGTAATGGTCATGGCCAGAAGTGCTGACCCCTATGATGGCACAAAAGGTGCTCAAGAATACATGTACCAGCCGTAGAAAGCCCAATGTGTAAAGGTGTCGTAGTGTCTCAGTGATCTGCATCACGAATGCTTTTCTTCAATTTCACTGACAGTGTTTTAAACACACATAAGAAGCTCCTAAATCAGGGGACAACACTCATAAAAAGAGTAGTATTATAAAACAAAATGACTTAGGACATGCTGACTGCTGACCTCATGACTCCATGCGCAGTACTTCTTCAATCTAAGAAGCTAACGTTATTGCTACTTTAAACCAGAAAAAGACAGGCTATAACCACAAAATTTAAATAAAGTGGATCTAAGCCCCTTTGATTCTGTCCAAAATCAGAATTATATGCTATTTTCATGGTATTAATGGATTTTACAGAACTTTTTAACATAATGACTGATTATCAATATGCAGAAAGAGTTGTTTTACATATTAAAACTGCTGAGAATTTATACCAGATGATACAGCATTGACTTCTTCAGTTACAAGAAATAATCAGGAATAGGAATCATCCCAGATATATAACACAAATCCAGTTCCATATGTGTCTGCCAGGCCGTCTAGCTTAAGGTAATGAAGACGTTGATCAACTGGATAGGAAATGTACTAGGGGCTCAGAATTCCATTAAAACATCCTGTCAATAGCCAGAGGGTTTTTTTGTCTTTTTTTTTTTTTTTTTCATTTTTTGAGACAGGGTTGCTTTGGAACCTGTTCTGGATCTCACTCTTGTAGACCATACTGGCCTTGAACTCATGGAGATCCACCTGCCTCTGCCTCCCAGTGCTGGGATTAAAGGTGTGTGCCACCACTACCCGGTAATAGCAACAGTTTGGGGGGAAAAAAAAGATTTTTCCATCATTTGGCAACAAGCCAAGGAAATTATAAGGAACTGTCTTATTTGTTTCTTTATACAACCAAACTCCACTACCTTTGGGAAGTAACCCAAAGGATACTCAAAGAAATGAAATCTGGCAGATGAGTGGGTTCCATTTTGTAGAATCTAGAAAATTATAATATGTACACCATACCATTGATACCTATTCAAGATTACAATGGGCAACTGCTTTGTGTTTGCAAAAGGCTGCTTTAGTAATCACACATTTGCTAGAAGTCATGGCCATCATGGGTATACCTGTGCAATTTAAGATTGACAATGCTCCAGAATATGTCTTTAAAAAAATGGAACAGTTTTGTACTTATTGCAATATAAAGCATATTACAGGTATACCACACAATTCTAAAAGGCAGGTAGTTACAGAAAGATCAAATTAAACTCCAAAGGATATGCTCCAGAAAGGATAATAAAGACCCTCAGAAGTAGACTGGATAATGCTTTATTCACTTTTAATTTTGATGCTAATGAGAAAGGAACTACAGTTGGGGAGAGACATCGAGTAATAGAAAAAAATAATTAATACAGAATTAAATCAACCAGTATAATTTAAAAATGTACTGACCTCAGATTAGAGACCAGGACATGTGTTATGTTGGGGAAGGGGTTTTGCTTTTGTTTCTCCAGGAGAAAAAAAAGCTATGGATACCATCAAAATTGGTACAGATTCAATTTGAACAAATTAATTAAAAGAGATGATAGTTCATCAAACAACATGACCATTCAATCTAAACTAACTTATACAACTAACAAATGCTTCTCATTTGATCAGTTATAACTTGTCAAAAAGGAAACTCCCCTAAGTTAGAGTTGGGGAGGGGTTTTGTTTTTGTTTTTTCAGGAGAATAAAGGTATCCACCTAAGGAATCTAAAGACCCTTGGACAAATGAGTTATCTAAAGAAAAGGGACAAATCATTTTTTAAAATGGCCTAAGAAAAAGAGTAAATTGGCCTATTGATATATCACGTTCTCAATAGGGCAAAATTTTATAAATTTTATAAATTTCTGTTGTTCTCTACAGATATATAATTCAAATGGTCTTTTTGTAATCTCATTTTAATTGAAAGTTAAAGTTGGCTTTGGAATTGGAGTGTGGCTCTCTCCCTCTCTAAATTCAAGCATGCTTGTTAAAGTAAAATCTAAAATCTCTGTCTCATAACAGAAGAGTCACCTGATACAGGACAGAAGGAAAACAAAAATTTAGGGACTATTTTATTGTCACTAATTTCATAATTCTTAGGTTTTATTTTGATTCTTTAAAGCTTTTCTTAAGGTATAAGTATTATCTCAAAGATAATACTTTATAAGATTAACATATATTTTTTAAACATTTTGTCATGATATTAATGGTCTTATAGAGTACTAGCTAATTCTACAAAAAGGCTTTAACTTTATGTACATGATTTCAGGTTTGAATCTCTATCAGATTTCTGCAGTAAACCATGACTACACCTAACAGCAACCTCAGAAGTCTTCAAAAAGATGATGGGGCCCCATAACAATTATTCCACCAGGACTATGACAATACCACTAAGCTGACAAACACCACATAATGATTAGCTTTGCGCTACAAACACTCAGAATAATTTTGAGGTGGCTAGCTGAGATGACCCAGCCTCACAACTACTCTCTCCAGGACTTGAGAAGAGCTCTGCATGTTCTCATTATACAGACAACAAATGGCACAGCTATGTCTCCCTTGACAATTAATCCAGTTTTTTTTTAGGATCCCCTAAAGATGCCCTTGCCCCCTGACACAATACCCATGTCTCCAAAAGGTGGGGTAGTTTTTGGTCCTTCAGTGGGATATGGATATTTGACATTGTTTAGGGTGTTTCATTACAAGTTGTAATGGTCAAGAAAAAAGTTGAACTCAAGGTTCTTGTTTTGAAAAGAAAATAAAGGGGGATAGAGATATGATAGGATATAAGGGTAGATTAGATTCTACTCTAAAAATAAAAGGGGGAATATAGAAATAAGATAAAAAGATAAATTATTGAATCTATTTTTAAACCCAACAAGCAATTACTAGTTTTAAATATTTTACATTGATAAAGATTTTATATATTGATACAAATTTAAGTTTGTTTGTTAGAACATACTATACCTATATTTCTAATCTTTTTCAAGGTATTGTACCTATGCAACTCATTTAACAATGTAATATAAGATTTTAGTCCTTGAAAGACTATTTAGGACAATAAGGATAAACAGGTTAGTAGTCAGTCACCTAATACAATTGAACTTGTAGTCATGTTAGGTATGTTTTTAGGGTCAAATAGATATGTTTTGGGTAGACATGTAGTCTTCAAATGACATCTGAAGAATTTGGCATTTAAGATGTTCTAATAACATGGGTTCTTTTTTATGAACATGAGACATCGCTGCTCCTGGCAGCACCAATCTACTTCAGAGAGGATGATGGGTATCAAAGAAATTCCACATGGAGTCTACTTTCTTTGTACCAAAGTTAGCTACTGGGCAAAAAAGTACTCTTGTCTTGACTACTGACATTATGTTGTACAAATTAAACAAGTAGGACTCAAAATAGAATAACGGTCAAACCTTGCCAAGACAAGGTAGGACAGTCTTTAAATATCCTGCTTCATAGAAAAGTTTGTAGAACAGTCTAGGTTCTAGGCCCCAATGTTACAGAGGAAACATGGGTGGTTGTTCAGGCAGTAAGTTGTTTCTGTTATTTCTCACATTTTTTGAAAATCACTTGCTTGTACTTCCTGCCTACTAAGTTAATATTATTTCCTTCTCGGGTCTCTGAGGGAGCTGAACACTATAGATAGTTATAGTTTTCCTTGTTTACTAAGTTCAGAAAAGAAATTCACCAAAGAAATGTAAAGTGTATAAGGTTGAGAGATACAAAAAAATAAGTTTGGGTTGGTAATGCAAGTTAGAATACAAAGTGAATTAGGTACAATGCATTAGTCTCACCAAGATAGGATAGCTAATGGGGTTTTTTTCTCTGAATTTGTCAAATGTTAAAGGACTAGACATTGATGATATACTCATTTCTGTCTATATTGTATATAGTTATTGTATTTACTGTTTATAGTTTTTTTATATTTAAACAAAAGGGAGAAATTGGTAATATTTTGTTTGGCTTTAACAAATAAAACTTGCCTGATGATCAGAGTGCAGAGCTAGCCACTAGTTAGCCATAAAGGGCATTCAGTGGTGTCACACACCTTTTGTTCCAGCACTCAGGAGGCAGAGGCAGACTGTTAAAGCACAAACAAAATATCACGAAACAGTGTACCTGTAGAAACAAGAAAACCAGGAAGGATCATGAGAATAGGAAATGCCTTAAGGGAAAGGAGATAGTAGAGCATATGTTATAGGAGGAGAGAAGGAGCAATTTGGTGGTGGCAAGGTATAAGAGGGCAGGAGAAGATGAGAAGATGGTGAGAGCAGACTAACAACAATCAGGGATATATGAAAATGCCCCATGTTAATGTATTGTACTGTAAACCAACTAATAACTTTAAAGTAAAAATTTTAATTCAAGATTATATTTCATAAAATAGATGTTTGTCAAAAATAACCATATTTTCTAGTATATGACATAGTATGGGTTTTATTTCTTTGCATACTTCACACCACTTCATAGAGCTGTTTTGCAGAGTTTGTACCACCTTCATCTGTTGATGGGTAATTTCTGTTTATTTGCCAGGATTGACTTGTGAAGTCATTGATATTCTTTTTAATGTACCCCTGTGAAAATAGTGAGTAACATTTCACAGCTGTTTTAGCCAAGACATATTACATATATTGTACCAAACTAACCATCTCAACGCCGATAAAATTAGTAATAATCAGAAGCCAAGATGTTGAAACACATGTTTTATTTATCTTTCTTTCATATAGCGCATCCCAACAGCATTTTCCCTCCTTCCTCCCTCCATCAGATGGCAATTGACTTCAGGGTGCCAGTCCACCAGAATGTGAATCTCTGATCTCGGATAGAAAGGGTCCCAAGACCACAGACTACAGAGTGCCTTTTGTTTCTGTTATGTCTTTACATGTTGCCGCTGTCATCTTTCTCTAGTATTTGGCATGGTGTGACGGTGTGGGGAGATCCACAATGACTATAAAGTAGTGCGTTTATATCATGGAAAAATCCTGTTCTACTAGGAATTTTTACCTGTGGATTATTATGAAGATGATTCCTTTCTAAATTGTACTGATAATACTAGTTTAACTAGAGGTTTTTGATAATTAAAAATAAAACAAGGAAGTGTCACACAGCTAGCACATATGAGTTTCTATTGAGGAGCCACACAGACTGTGGGTTAGGTTAATGTTTAAGAAAAACAATTGAGTCTTGGTAGTCTAGCTAGCTTAAATTCTTTTAACTTTAATATTGGGAGATGTGTTCACAGGTTTCAGAGTGCATCATATCTGAAACAATGCTTTGAAAATAACTTATGTTAGACTAAGATGTTTTTGTCAAATAACTTTGAGATGAAAACCTAAGAAGACAATCCACAGTTTTAGAAAGTCACAGAGTTGAATGAGGAACTCATTAAGGTCAAGGAACAAGAACAAAGCAACCCAATTATCATAAGCTGATGTACTTTCTTCTTAGGATTGGTTGATGACCAAGGTGATGATTAAGTCCTTATACCCATTTCTACCTTCAATTTCCTGATATAAAAAATATTGATTGTTGACAGAGGTTCTATCCCACCAAGTCCCACAGCTGTTCATCCCCAAAGAAACACACAGACACACAGAAGTCTACATTAATTATAAACTGGTTGGGCTACTAGCTCAGGCTTCTTATAACTCTTATAACATATTAGCCCATAATTCTTGCCTGTGTTAGCCATGTGGCTTGATACCGTCCATCAGCGAGGCAGTCTCATCTTCTTTCCTCTGTGTCCGGGTGATGACCGCACACTGACTCTTTCCTCTTCCCAGAATTCTCCTGTTCTGGTTGCTCCACCTCTACTTCCTTCCTGGTCACCCCACCTCTACTTCTTGCTGGCTACTGGCCAATCAGCATTTTATTAAAAATAATACAAATGGCAAGATAAAAGACCACTGTCCCACAGCAATTGATGAATGGGTATTTCCCTAAAGATTTAAAGTAGAACTAACTAACTCATTTTCATATATAAAGGTTTAAGTTTGTGGTATCTTTAAGATTCCTTATAAGATTACCTTTCAAGATAAGTAATAAAGCAATTGATCCTTTCTTTGTAAGCATAATATGCAGTCTGCCAACAAAAGAATTGGATGAGAAAAGTACCCTCTTCTTACTCATATTCTGTTAATCTGTACCAAGTTACCTAGATGTAAATATATATGGGTTCTTAGTACAATTTTGTTTTAATCATGTAAAGAAGATGAAAAATATGTTTTTACCTGTATTCAATATAATCATTCACTTGAGAAAAAGTATGTAACCATATTGCAGTTTCATATTTTCTGAAAGATTTTATTGGAGTTTATAAGCTGTAGAGGAAAAATCAAGAAAAAGAATACAGAAAGAAAGCATCAAGAATGAGAGAAATAGGAGAAAATATCAAGAGAGTTAGAAAAAAACAAGGGACATTTTTGGATAGAGATAAGAATAGAGAATAAAGAATACAGAAGAATAAAGAAGGAAACCATCAAGAAAGAGTGTGAGTGTCTTTTTTCCTTTACCACCTCAGATAAAAAAAAAGTCTTAGTATACATCAATTCTGTGGATTCCCTTTGAGCCCTGTGCTACTGGAGCTCCACCTCCTCCCTCCTCCATCTATTCCTCCTCCATTTCCCTTCAGAAGGGGCAGTCCTCCCAGGGATATCAACCAAACATGACATATCAAGTTGCAATAAAACTAAGCACCTCTTTTCATATTAAGGATGGACTATGTGACCCAGTGGGAGGAAAAGGGTCCAAAGGGCAGACAAGAGACAGAGGCAGCCCCTGCTTCCACCATTAGGAGTCACATAAGAAGACCAAGCTACACAACCATAACATATATGCAAAGAGCCTAGGTCATACCTATGCAGGATCTCTGTTGCGTCAGTCTCTGTGAGACCCTATGGGTCCAAGTTAGTTTATTCTGTGGATTTTCTTGTGGGATCTTTGTCCCCTCTGACTCCTACAATCCTTCCTTCTCTTCTTCTGTAGGATTTTTCCCAAACTCGGCCTAAGTTTGACTGTGGGTCTCTACATCTATTTTTATCAGTTGCTGGATGAGGTCTCTCTGATGACCATTATGCTAAGGCTCCTGCCTATGAGTATAATAGAACATCATTAGAAACAGTTTTATTGGCTTTCCCCACCCTGGTAGTATTTGGTTCTATCCTAGGTTGCTAGGCTATCCAGCCTCTGATTTCTGGCCCTCCAAGCAGTGTCAGGGGTGATCTAGCTCTCATGACAAGGGTCTTAAGCAGGACTGTTCATTGATTAGCGACTCCTACAATTTCTCTTCCACCTTTACTATACCACACCTTGTAGGCAGGACAAATTGAAAGGTTTTGAGGATGGGTTGGCATTCTTCCACTGGAATTCTTGTCTGATTACAGGAGATGGCTGGTTCACACTCTGTAACTCCCCTTACTAGGAGTCTTAGCTAGGGTCATCCTTATAAACTCCTGGGAGTTTCCATTGCACTAGGTTCTTACTTTATCCCCAAATGCCCCCCAATTCCAGTGGTCTTTCCCAGTAGTCTCTCCTTCCATCTCCCCCACCATCCTATCTCTCCTGTTCCTGTCCCCATCTACCCCCAGGCCTCTTTTAAAATCTATTCTATTTCTCCTTTCCAAAGAGACTCAAGTGTCTCCTCTTGAGCCCTTCTTGTTACTTAGCTTTTCTGGATCAGTGGATTGTAGCATGATTATCCTTTACTCTATGGATGATAACTACTTGTACGTGAATATATACCATATTGTCTTTCTGGGTCTGGGTTACCTCTTTCAGGATGATTTTTTTACTAGTTCCATCCATTTGCTTGCAAATTTTGTGATGTTATTTTTTTTTAACTCCCAAGTAATACCCTATTGTTTAAGTGTATATTTTCTTTCATCATTCTTCAGTTGAGGGACAAATAAGGCCACTATGAACATAGTTGAGCATGTGTCCTTGTGGTAGGATGGACTATCCTTTGGATATATGCCCAGAAATGGTATGGCTGAATCTTGAGGTAGTTCTCTTCCCAATTTCTGAGAAATCACTACATTGATTTCAAAAGAGGCTGTGTAAGTTTGCACTCCCACCAACAATGGATGGTGGGAGTTCCCCTTGCTCTGCACCCTTGTCAACATGAGCTAACACTTGAATTTTTGAGATGTAAGATGGAATCTCAGAGTCGTTTTTAATTTACATTTCCCTGGTGACTAAGAATGTTGAATATTTCTCTAAATGTTTCTCAGACATTTGAGATTCCTCTGTTGAGAATTCTCTCTTTAGAATCTTTAGATATGTACCCCATTTTTAATTGGATTATTTGGTTTGTTGATGTCCAGTTCCTTGAGTTCTTTATATATTTTGGAAATTAGTCCTCTGTCAGATGTGGAGTAACCACATTGTTGGTTAAAAAAAAATTACCATTCTGTGGGTTGCTGTTTTGTCATATTGACAGTGTTCTTTGCTTTACAGAGGGCTCTCGGTGAAAGCACATTTAAAAAATCTGTGGAAAACTGATGTTATCTTTGATTATTTTCAGTCTGATAGTCAGGAGCAAAATACACCATGGTGAGTAGTGAGGTGAGACAGACATACATCAGCTGTGGCTTTTGTTCTTCTACCACACAAAAGCTACCCTGTACTGTAATGAAGTAAGGACACATGCCTGTGTTTTAACAAAATAAAGATTAAGAAGGTATAGACTCATCATGGCAATAAAATAATAACAAAAATATAAAAATGGAAGGATTTCTAGGAGAAAGGAGGATAAGAGAAAAAACAAGATGCAATGTTAGTACAAAGTAAAAGCTAACTACATGCTCACATCAAAAAAGCTGGGATACACACGAGGCTAGAATCACAGTGTGAGTATCAAACACCACATTCAGATCTAGAATACACGTAATATTTGTTACTATTGGTAACTTTGTCACAAATTGTTACTATTCAGTTTCGGCTTAAATGTCATCTTCTCCCCAAGTAAGTTTCAATGGCTTCTAAGCTAGTCAACCCAGGTTACAGTAGGTTTTATGGTTGTACTTATTATTACCTGGTATTTGTTTATCTGCTTCATTATTTTTGTTAGTTTTTTATCTTCTCTATGAACAGTGTATGTTATCTTAATTTGATTATGCCTACTCATAGTCCTAAGCAATTCATGTGTGATGATGTTATTTCCTGATCACAGTGAGATGGAACATATCGTACCTGCTTATTAATAGCACAGTGACAGTTTTGTGTCCATGAGTAACTAAGCTCTAAGACGATAAAGGTTGATTTCCTAAAAATGTTTCACAAGTCTTAAAAGAATATCAAAACTAGGTATGCACTTGATAAATGTGTGACTGAAGTAATAATTGATGAAGCAAGATTCATTCAAATTTAAATATTAAGTATAGGCCAGAGAGAAAGATGGAGAGCATTGTCTAAAGTATTCATGAGATAGCATAGGTCTACCCAGAGCAATGATTCAGTAGGATATGGATATCGTCTTAGAAGTAGAAGCCAAGCCTGTGTTTGATGACATTAAATAGACAAAGAGGAAAGGCAGGCAGGAATCTGACAAATATGGTTAACTGAGGAAAGATTTGATGGTGTTTAGCTACAGAAATGCTTTATTATTGTCGGATATATTGGTAACTATGCATTTGGTCTACTTCAGGTCCTGCCATAGAGACCTTACAAACATAGTATATGTTTATAGCCCATAGTCCAAATGAATGAGAGACCCTTGGTGTGTAAAGTGGGAAGAATCTAATGAATTCTCCCAAAAGCGGTTGTATCGGATGCTGACTCTGGGTACAGGCATCAGGATTTAATTCAATTATCGACCACAAAGCAGATACTGTAAGATAGAAAATTTGTTGTAACAGTTAATGTAAATGGCAAAATGTTCACCTGGTCTCAAGGATCACACAATCAACAGAAATCTAGTTATACAAATTTATTGAAAAGAATCATGCCCTTTCAGGAGGAAGTTACTCAGTCATTACTCAAATATCCTAGTAAACCTTAATCTAATTTTTGCAGTGAAATTTCAGAGTACTTCCTCCCCAAAACTCCAGGTCCTAGTCCATTGTTTGAGAATCAGGAAAGTACTATTCTATACAAAAGATTGTTCTACCATCAAATCTTAAAAGTTAAGAAAAATTGCTTCCCAATCTGTAACTGTCATTCTTTCCTAGATCTATCATCATCCACCTCACCAGTTTTTTTTATCCATTTACTGTTTCTGTTGAATCTCAATTATTCTATTTGTTTTTGAGTCTATGTAGGTAGCCTCAAACTCATTGCTATCCTTCTTTCTCTTCCTCCAAAGCACTGGGATTGTAGGTTTATATCACCATAGACAACTTTACTTCCATAAGTTTTAAATGGTTATTCCAAACAAAGAAACAAAAAACTCTAAAAAAATGACAAATATTCTCCCATGCAGTCAATATTCAAAGGACTAAAATCTTTTTGTTTTATCACACTATGCTTTTCTGTCTTTCTAAAAATATTCCACTATTTCTTGCTCCTTGTGCTAGGTTGTGTTCTCTTACTGGAACAAATGCCTGAGAAAAATAGTGCAACAAACAGGTTTACACTGACTAACAGCTTCAAAGGTTTCAGGCCAAGGTCAGCAAGCTCCAATGCTTTGGACCTGAAGTGAGGCAAAATATCATGCAGGGGAGGGAATTGTGTGGTAAGCAAAAGAGGCCCTGGGTACATAATAGACTCTTAAAAGGCACACCCCTAATGACTACTTTGTGAAATATTCCTTTACACTGTGTGACTATATGTTGCTGCGATTGCTTTCTTAAAGAAGCTGATTGGCCAATAACTGGGCAGAAAGAGATTAGGCAGGAAAGTCAGCCTAGGAAAATGCTGGAAGGGAGAAGGATGGAGTTTGGTGGCCAGCAGACGCAGAGAGAAGCAAGATGGGCATGTTGTACTAAGAAAAAGTACCAAGTCATGTACCAAAGCATAGATAAGAAATATGGGTTAGTTTAAGTATAAGAGTTAGCTAGTAACAAGCCTGAGCTATTGGCCAAGAATTTATAATTAATATTAAGACTCTGTGTCAGTTATTTGGGAATTGGCGGTTAGGACAAGAAAAGTCTGATTATACTACTTCCTCCAACAGACCCTACCTAGTAGTCCAGGTAGCTATGAATTCATTAGAGAATCCTTTAGCCAAGGTAATACATATGTTCCAAACACCTCTTAGCAAGGGCAACAGCTATAAAACAAGTATTCAGTACATGAGCCGATTTCAGGGGGACACACAAAGAAAAGATCCTTTTGAACATACTGGCAGGCTCTCCTGGAGTGCATAAGGCAACTTATTGTTCTCCCTCACATCTTGGTTACTTGCCCTCACCTGAACCTTTTGGACATTGTCACCATATCACAAGAATAACCTTCTTTATTCCCTGAGTAAATATTCTAAATTCAATGCCAGGATGGCCTTAAAATGCTTCAGAATTGCACTCCTTCCTGTTCACCTTCGTGTCCTTTAACACTTTCCATATCAGCGCTTTCTCATCACACTGACTGATGACTATTTCTGCACTTTGAGATATTTATTTAGTGATCTGCTTCATACTTAAGAACATTCTGGCAGTTTGAAACTAATTTTGATGCTCGGTGCTCACTTCAAAGTTGGAATTATAGCTCTTACTGAAAACAACAGGTTCTGTGGCAAAATAATTTTTGCAAAATCTTGAGATTTTGTGATATATGTGCCTATAATGCCTGACATCTAGAGTGTGAGGCACAAGAATCCATATCAGTGATAGCCACTAGCCTAAACTACATAGGAAGATTTTACTACCAAAAACAACAACAATAACAACAACAATAATAATAATAAATTATTCACTTAGTGTGTAGTTAAATTTTGGGGTAGAAAATATTCAGTTTTACAGAAATTTATTGGTAAATATCTAATGGTCTAAGGAAACACTGTATCTGCTCTTCAGTGAACACATGAAACCTCCAAACAAGGGCATCAATGCTTCAAATAAAGGACACTTACAGACACTACACTGAAGACTTAAATCCGAGCTCAACTGTAATGTCGCCCCAGACTACACAATAGAAATATGTTTGAAGTTGCCTCCAAATGATTTCTACCTTCAGCTTTTCAAATAGTGTCACGTAGGACCACATATACAGTCAAGAGGCAACAAATGCCTTAGGTGACATTTCCAAATCTCTCAACCACACATTCTGAGCATATAAAAGTCACTGTTGTGTATAACCTAGAACTTGCCACGAAATAAGTGACAAAACAGTATTTGATCCAAGAAATCAAATAATGCAATAACAACAAAAATCTAAAAAGGAACAAAGTAGATAAGGAACGTGGGCAGGTGATCGGTGTGAACGAACTACAAGGCTACCATTTTCTGGTGCATTCACCCCTGCCTTTTTCTAAGGCAGCCCCTCTGCATGCTGTCTGTGCACCCAGTCCTACAAGCCCACCTTCCTCAGATAGAAGGACACAGATACCAAATAGCCCTAAGAATGGAAGCAGCGTTTCCTTGCCGTACATCGCAAATCTCCATAATCTTGAGGAAGAACCTCATTTAATAATGACAAAACTGTCCCCAGTAGAGCAACAAGAGAGAAAACAAATCTTTCAAATGTATTTAAATTCATATTGAAGAAGGAATTCACTTCAACTAGAAAGCGCTGCTCTGTTTTTACAAGATGAATGAATATAAAGCTAATCCAGATGGGGAGTGACTGGAGGGTCCTATGTGCAAGACCCACAATCCTGGGAAAGTTCTGTCCTAGGAAACATGGGAGAGATGTTTAATCTCTGAAGAAAATTAATCATGCCAATATGATTAAAGTGGTCAGAAAAAAAATACAATCTTTCTTTTACATTTGGATATGTGAAAGAGAATCTCTAATGGTTAGGCAAAGACAGAAACAAACTGTTTCCTGGGTCAGTCATCAGAAATACTATGTGTAGAATATTGCCTGGAACAGCTTTTATCAGTTAACATGGCTTTTCTCAAAGGAACATGAAACTGGAAAATATGTACAAATTTATGATTTGGGACTTGCATAAGAACTAAAATCACATCACCATATATTGACTATATATAGAACAGACCACATCGTGTGCTGAGGTTTGGTAAAGAACTTCATTGTGTGGACCAGTGAGACGGCTCAACGGGTAAAGGTGCTTGGCATCAAGGCTGAGGATTTAAGTTTGGTTCTTAGGACTCACACAGTGAAAACAGAAAAACTGTCTCCTGCAAGGGGACCTCTACATGCATACAGTAGCACACACATGAACCCTCCAAAAAATAGATAAATAAACGTGTAATTAATGCTAGGCTATACAGCTTAGGATAGAAATTTTTTATTGGGGTCCAAAGGAAAAAAAAAACTAAAAGTATCCAGACATTGAACCATACATATTTTCAAATTAGCCAGGTATCCTTTACCATCTGGACTCAAAACTGTCTTTAAGAGACCAGGTGCAGCTGTGAAAACCAAATCCCTCTTCAGATGAACTGGAACCTAAGCCTCTTAATCAAGTTGTCAGACAGCCTCAGCAAAGCACAGCCACCAATCACTGCCATTCATTCACATGTCACATGTCACAGAACATGGGCACCCAGGTCACCACCACAAACACTGCTTTTTGTCAATCTGACATAAACTGGAGATATATGGGAAAAGGGAACTTCAACTTATAAAATGTTATCTTCAGATTGGCCTGCAATATGTTTACGGGACATATTTTAATAGATGAGGGCCTAGCCCATTGTTAACAGAGCTACTCCTGAGCAAGTGACTCTGGGTTTGTATAAGAAAGTAGGGTAAGGTGGCTGTGAAGAGTAAGCAGGTAGGTAGTGCTCCTTCCTGGCCTCTGCTTCAGGTTCTTCCTCCAGGTTTGAGCCCTGAGTTCCTGCCCTGACTCTGTACAGAGGCCACTCTGTACCATCACTATAAAGCACTCCACAGAGGTCATGCAAGTCATTGACCCCAGGAAATATCTGTAGATATCCATTTCTCCTGAATTTTGGAAGAAAACAAGAGAAATGGGTAAAGAAAAAAAACTATTTTCTTTTCCTTTTTTTCATAAAAATGAAATGCATTTTCTTAGCCTTGTCGCCTACAGTGCTTAGACCTAGGTAGGACTTTACAAGGGATTGAAAAGACTATTTGCCAAATGTCAGGTATTTGTGTACAAATTAATAAATAATAGATATATAAGAGGTTTTTTAATGAATACATAAAATGAGTGGGTAAAATATTTTATTCTAATTTGTTGTGTTTCATGCTGAGCTGTCTGCTTTGCTATCGGAAGGCAAATCCGGGCTGTCAGCTACTGAACTGATCAGACTAAGGCCCTGCTCTCCCACCTAAGCAAAAGCAGAAAAATGGTAACAATCATTGTTTCTATACAATGGAACAATAAGATGAGATCAGTGGTTGAGATGATCTTACAGAATGTCTTTCTTAGAAATAGCTTCTCTTCTGCATGCAGAGGATAACAGAATTATGCCTCCTGATCTCAATGCAGAGTCTGCTTGACCTTAGCCAAACTGAATTTGTTCTGACTGGCAAATTCAATGACTTGAAGATTTCCTCATGAACCATGCCAGGTTTCTGTTGTCATCTCTTCATTAAGAATGTTCTCAAAATGCGTTGATCTGCCTTTCCAAATCCTGTTTCCGTGTTTATTCTGCAGGTAAAGGTGTTGTGTGCTCTCCGTCCCCCATGCACATTGCTGTAAATCAGGACCTCATCTCTGACCTCCAAACTCATGCTACAGAAAAAAATGTGTTTAGTTGTCATAATAGGCTTTCACATAGTACATTATCTTTTAGGTTTTATTTCTGAACTATTTTTTTAAATAAGATAAATTGAACTTAAAGCTATTCTATTTAAACCTAAGAGTCTATGGAGTAGACATTATCAGTACTGTTTGTTTGCTTGTTTGTTTGTTTAGTTGGTTTTTGCTTTTTGTGTTTTAAGAATAACAAGTTCAGTGATGTAAAGATGAGTCAATGTTAAGATAGTGCACTTCTCATCCAGATGGCTGCAGCTCAGATTTAATAATCAGTCAGAGGCTCGCACACACATGTATTTCCAGCTCCAGAATCTGAATTTCCTTCTGTCCTATGCAGGCATCTGCAAACACTTGTGTACAAACACATACCTTTTAAAAATAAAAATGGAGGAATATTTTTTTAAAAAATAGCAGTCAACTGCTGATGTGTTGATACATCTGTAACTTTTAAATAAATGTTAATATAATTTTATCATCTCATAAGCTTTATCCAAAGGTATACTATAAAAATAATAACAACTTATTTTATATAAAAATTCAGATTTCACGTGTTGAAAATGATTGGCTCTGGTCTAGTGAGATGGCTCAGAGGGTAAGAATGCTTGCTACAAAAGTCTGACAAGAGTTTGATCCACAAGAACATGAATCCTGCAAGTTGTCTCCTGATACACACACACACACACACATACACACAATAATAATAATAAAATTTAAAACAATATTTATTCTAAAGAATAGCTTGCCCTAGTAACATATATTTGCTCAGTTTTTAGTATCTCAAAGCCAATAAAAATTCTTTGATATTTACAAAGAAAATAGACCAAAACATGGCTCAGGCTTTTGAGCAAGATTTGGGACAAAAGATGCAAGAACTGTAGGAGCAATCAAGTCAAGCATGAGTGAAGCTTGACTGCAGAACATGGAGGAAGACACAGAATGTGGAGAGGCACTGCCCAGCAGAGAATTCAAGCAAAGAGGCTTCCACTGCTTCAGAACAGGATAAAATAATTTTGTTTAGTTTTGTTTTGTTTTCTGAGACAGGGTTTCTCTGTTCAGCCCTGGCTGTCCTGGAACTCACTCTGTAGAACCAGCAGGCCTTGAACTCATAGAGATCCACCTGCCTCTGCCTCTGCCTCCTGAGTGCTGGGATTAAAGGTGTGCTACCACTGCCCAGCTAACATTTTAAAACTATCTCACAAAAGAGTACCATAGAGACTGTAAAAGGAATTGGAAAATCAATAACAATAAAATATTATAATTAAAAATTAGTAAATAATCTGTATAGGCATATTCAAAAGATGATATACCAGTAGTCAACACTATTAAAATATAACCAATATCCCTACCTAAGAATAAAATTCAAAACAACAGTGAAACATAATCCTTTCTCAAAATGGTTAATATCCCATCTCATAATTACCAAATTATGGCAAGGATGTGCAGGGGGAACTGCACAACAATACACAATAAGAACACAAGTATGTAAAACCATTATGGACTACATTCAGGAGGATTTTCAAAGCCTAAAAATACAAATACCTCATGAACCAGCTATCAAACAACTGCAGCATATCCAAAGGGAATGAAATCTGTGAATCAGAGATACCTGTACTCTTATTATTGTGGTGGCTTTGTTCCATAACAGCTAAGAAAGATGAGCAATCCAGAATCACTTGACAGATAAGTAGATAAAGAAAATACACAAAATGGAATATTATTTCACCATAAAAATAACAAAATTGTATTATCAGTGCCCATCTAAATAGCTAGAGCTATTTGTATTAATTGAACTAAGCCAGATGGGGGAAGGTAGCCGAATGGAGAGACGCAGAACTAGAAACAGCAGGGCACAGTTCAGACTGCACCTTGGCAGTACACCCTCCATCTTGTCATCTTGTTTCAGCTCCCGGTTGCATTTCCACAGCTGTTCCATCTCTCTCCAGCTGGTTCCTGTCGCATTTGTGTGCTGCAGAGTGGTGTGGGTAGGGAAGGCAGAGCAGTTTGCATAGATGCATGCTGCAGCTGGGCTCAGTTCACTTCCACCCCTGCCTGGTTCTCGCAGAGATTCTCAAAATCTCTGGTAGAAATAAAAACTACTGATCATAATCCTATTTTCTCTCATGGAGCACACTTTAGGCTACCTGATTTGCCACCTTACTCAGAAGTCCTGTATTTGTTGTTTTTTTCACACCCACAACTGTTCTCTGACTCCCTCCATGATGCCTTCTCTTCTCCACACAGTCCCCACATACACTCTCATAACACATAGATTCCATGGCCCCCTCTTTTCTTCCTTCCCTCCTAGATCTTTTCCTCCCCTCACATAGTCGTTTTCCCTCCTTTAGTGTTGCACACATATTTCTGATGTAATATTTTCCTTCATATTTGCCACACTGAATTTTTTATCCTCTCTTTATTTGTTTCTTTTTTTCCAATGTACTAGGTTTTTTGCTTTAGTTTTGATTTGGTTTGGCTTTTGGATTCTTGCTGTTGTTATTGTTTTTTAAAGTATGTATACCTTGAAGTATTTTTGTGCTTGGTTTTCTACAATTTCCCTAGTAGCTATCATAATGTCTAGACATAATTTTAAGTCTAGGTATGGTGACATATACCTTTAATCTCAGCATTAAGAGATAGAGGTAAGAGGATCTGGCATTTGAAAGTAGCTTTGGCTATGAAAGATCCCATGTTAAAGACAAAAGAAATTTAAAAAAAAAAGGAAAGAGAGGAAAAAGAGAGAGAGACAGAGACAGAGAGAGACAGAGAGAGAGAGACAGAGAGAGAGAGAGAGAGAGAGAGAGCACTTTAATGAATGACTGACTCAGTGGATATGAACATTAAAAATGCCAATTTTATGTCCTGTCCTTTTGCTCTTAGGTTTTTGAATGTTTTGCAAGAATTGCTGAAATCCAGCGTTGGGGTCACACTCTGTGTGTGATCAGCAGACCCTCACTGAACACACTGTGGGAACACTGGTCTGAAGACTTCATAGCCTGTCTGGCTCTGGATAACACTAGGATTCAGCTGCTCTACCATGATTACTCCCTTGAAGGAGACATAAAGATGAAGATTTTTGAAGTTTCTCATTTCTGCTGGTTTGATAGGAGCAGTGAAGACAACAGGAAGACTACATGAACATCTTTAACTTGCTGGAAGAATTTAAAAGTATAGAAGCCCCACATCTCAAACAAGAGAAACCCAGAATTTACTTATTAGACAACAGCTTGACTGGAACCTCAGTTGTCAGAATTAAAAATTTGTTGAACATTGGAAGGCATGACCTTTCTAAATGGCCTCTGGCTGTGTGGTTGATTCTCATTTGTTCTGCTTCCAATTGTTTCCTGTTACTCACCAGGTTGTGTCAGCTTCTGATTGGTGCGTTCTCCACATATAATCCCATGACATGGAACCCTGGAATCAACAGTCTTCCTTTTCTCCTAGTGTTGGAGCTTGATCTTGTGTGTTTCCTGCTCTTCCACTTGTCACCATGAAGCTCCTAGTACTCCTTGTGTTGCTTGGTGTCTCCACTATCCTGGTCTCTTGCCGTAAGTAACAATTCTTACTTAATTTACAATATATAAGATATGTACTCTGTGAGACATAAATTTATGGATGCCTACATGCAGCTACTCCCTGTCCTATCTAGTACCTGCAATTTTTAAACTTAAGCACTTTTTTATCATTATCATCATTATAATTATTACTATTGTGTGTGTATATGGTGTTATGTATGTGAGAGTGGGGGGGAGATGATGTCAGGGTTCAAACATATATCATGGTGCATGTCAAGAGGTTAGAGACAGATTTCAGATATCGGTTATCTCCTTCAACTATGCAATTTAACTCATATCATCCAACTTGTAAGAAAAGGGCTTTTATTTACTGACATCCATGTACATTTTGACATGTGGTAGGTAAGTTGACTCCATGGGGATTCCTAATTCAGTCTAGTCTTCTCTCTATTGTATATGTGTCAGTCAAGTGCATTGTCAATAAGTTACACTTGAGAAAATGATTAAAGACATTTCAAGGGAGCAAAACTGACTACATATTAGATTTCAAAGGTTTTTCTATTATGTCTGCATATGCTTCCTTCAATCTGTCTGCCCATGACCAAGGCTTTCCAGTTGTGAATGTCTGTAGTAGTGTTCAATTCTCCATCCCATTAAATGTTGTTTAAGTTCTTCTGTCTTATTTGCTTCTTTTCTTCCAGAGGACGCAGCCACAGAGAGCCCTGGCACTTCTGATACTGGTGAGCCTAGGTCTAAGTTACCCGAGTCTTTACTACCTTCCTACATTTTCCCTTCACAGACTCCTAGAAGCCAACGTCATGTGCATGTTCTGAGTTCTGAGAAAATTTTAGTAAAGAAAATTGCATTCCTTATTACAAAATTATTTTGAATATAAAGATACAGTTTTGTTTCTTATATAAAAATAATTAGTCTCTAACTTGGACTTAGAGGAACTCTAGATATTTATTGTTCTTATGCAGTATGTACAGAGCCACGAGGTCTGATACTGTGATTCCAGTATTAGATGTGAGCACACGGAAAGCCTTTCACAAGCTGAAGGACTGAATATATAGCTCATGTGTAGAAAGAAATCAATTGCTGTTGGAACAGACAACAAATTCCTGAAGGTGCTGTGGAGTGAGGGCCCGGGAACATATGCCAGGGTGAGCTGAGGTAGAAGCAAGGGTCTGAGCTTTGCATGAGCAATGGCATAGCCATATTAGTCTCAGAATAAGGTTTGTTTCCCTTCTTGGAATTGGCACTGGACGCTATTGCTTGAGAATTTGGGTCAATAGTGTCTGTGACTAGCTTGGTTTTACTTTTTGGGACCATTCCTTTCACAAAGTACTTGCTGGTGTCTTGGGTCAGTGTCATTGCCCAAGGAAGCTATGAGATTATAAAAGATGAAGCAAGAACATATATGATAAATTAAATATATGACAGACTTAATGAGTTGAGAATAAGGAATGGATGCACAATCCTGGTTGGGACCGCTATCATTCTAAAGAAGAGTCGGTATCTCACCTGGAGCTTTTCCTCCTAATTTCAGCTGCATCTACAAGTGCCGCAGC
This sequence comes from Microtus ochrogaster, assembly GCF_000317375.1. Taxonomy (NCBI): domain Eukaryota; kingdom Metazoa; phylum Chordata; class Mammalia; order Rodentia; family Cricetidae; genus Microtus; species Microtus ochrogaster. Next base: position 476,793 of record NC_022017.1, read on the forward strand.
TGAAACCAGCAACACTGAATCTGAGACAGCAGCTGAAACCAGCAACACTGAATCTGAGACAGCAGCTGAAACCAGCAACACTGAATCTGAGACAGCAGCTGAATCTACTGATGCTGCCCCTGAAGAAACCCAGGCAGCAGATGTCACTGAAGAAAAGCCCAAAGAAAGCATCATTGACAAAGGAAAAACCGGTAAAAAAAAAAAAAAATCATTTAATTTTGTTCTTTATGTGACTCTTAGATTCCTTAGGTTCCCATGGTCACAGGGAGCTGTACTTTAAGATGTGGGGTTGAGTAAAGAGGAGGGCGGACCTTTGCTTCATTCTTCTTTTCTAAACCCACTGTGTTGTCTATATAAGTGCCAGAAAAATCAGGTTGACAAGTCTATCACTTTTATCTGTTATCAATTTAAACCCAGAAGTTTGTCGATTTTAACTACGTCACTCCTGCAGTAGCAGGCAGGATTCATTGAAAGGACATGTGTATTAAGCAGAAAACACTGAAAGGGTAAAATGTCTTGATTTAGCTTGGTAACTGTGCAGAGCTTTTCTTTTTCTTAAATAAAAGTTATATTTTCTTTGAAGGCTATTATAAAAATAAAAATAGAAAAGGACTTTGTGATGAGGTCTTTCATGGATGACTGCTCCAGCATAAATCAAGAGATTTCTAGGAGTATTTTTCTATTTGTAGTTTTCCCTACCCCTTCAACTTTAAAAAAATAATTATTATTTTATTTTTTATTTATAAAATTAATATTTATAAAATTCAGATATATCATGTGGATCAAATCTCTCTCTAGGAAATTATCCTAGAAAATAAACATTGTAAAATGAAAGAATGATGAGCTTTGGGTGAGCAGCTTTTCTCTGGGAGAAAGGGTAGTGACAGAGGATGATGTTTGCCCTCAGAGGATGAGGTGATGAGGAATCTTTTCCAAGAATTTCTTCTCCTTTGTCTTGTCAAGGATGTTATTTGACATCTTGATCATTGATGTGTGCTGGGTAGATGCTGAGTGAGGGTATGATCATAATTTCCTTATCAGAAAAACTAGATTGTTTTGCGTACTAATAAAAAAAAATTAATCCAAATCATCCTACTTTTGAACTCTGTAAAACATTCAACCTAATGACACCAACCTAGGCTACATATCCAAATATTTAGGATGGGAAATGAAGGTTGATTGGCTTATTTATTTTTGAGGCAGTGCCTCACTATGTAGCTCAGACCACCCATGAATTCTTCACCTTTCTGCCTCTAACTTTTGAAGGTTGGGATTCCAGACTTTTGCTACCACATCTGTGAGTTTTACCTTTGAGGGATGAAAATTCCATATTTCCTTTGCTTCTGCTGAACTTAGTAGTGTTAGTAGTCCCGCTTCAGGGAAAAAAGAAAAAACATAAAGTATTGAAATAGTTTCTTATTTTTCTTATTTTACAGCTATCAGTAAAATTATTGAAAAACTGAAGAAAGATATAGCTTTCCTGGGATGAGTTGTATCTTCTGCTGTTGATATTTCTGGACTACACTAGAGCATCCTTGATTCGATTTCCTCCAACTATTTACCCTGACTCTGCTCCCTCCCTCATCCCAAACTTTTATTGTCCATCAAATAAATGATAGTTATGAGCAGCACCAAAATGGCTTTGTTTTTCATGTTTGGATCTTTATATTTTAGGCAATCCATTGGAAATGTCAACTATTTTCTGATTCTTCCTTGAGCTCTGTTTAATGATTAGACTTTCTATACTTTTATCTGAAAGACTGTTTTATGTTATTAAATTAGACATAATTATTAGGCATATTACTAAGGCCTGCGCTTTCCTATACCAAACACTTCCTTGGTTTAAGTGCTCAGTTTTATTCTTCCAAATTATTCTGAATTATTTTTGTTTAGCGAATTAAAGGTGACAGTGATGACCAAAGCTCCTGAATCTGGCTACAGGTCTGAGGACTGAATCAAGGTAGCAAGTGAGTTCAGGGGGTTGACCAAACTCATAAAACAATAGCATCAGATGGGGTCCCTCAGTGGCAGTGAGTAAATGGGACAAAATGCCGAGTTTCCTCCACAATTCTGTTTTGAGCACTAAACAAGTTTAATGTGTGACATCAAGCATCCCTCAATCTCTAGACTACCGAGTGGGCCCTGCTCCATTATCAATCACAGGTTTTGTTTCATAAACTAAGTTCTTTTTTTCCAGAAAGGCTCATTAAAATTCCAGATATTAACATTGTTTACCCTCCCCAAAAGCACTGAGTCCACAGAAATGGCCTGTTTCTTTGATAGAATCTCCTGTTTCCTGACTCAAGAACAAAGGCTATGTTAACGTTTTCACAAAAGCTCTCATTCAGTGAAATTTTTACGAGCATGTTACTTCTTTGACTGACTAAAGTGATTAAGTCTCCCAAATTTTTTCAGTTATAACTGTCCTCCTGGTAGTCATCATGGCAAGTTTAGAAACAAAACACATAGTTAGGACGGATGTTTTATGTGATAATAGCTTGGTCCCTTACTTGTTTTATTGGCTCAACTAGAATCATATTCATCATTTGTCATGGGAGTGCTAGTAGTAGGCTAGGGGATTAATGAGTTCATTTAATGATATGGATATAAAATTTAAGCCTGGGAAAGACAGAAGACCCGAATACAGAAAAAGAAATGGTAACATGTGTATTGTCAACAGCTCCCATCTGGTTGGGAGGGGTTATAAAGCAGGTCTCTGGTAAACAGACTCTTGGTTGGGTGTTTCATTGGGTCCTTTAATTCTTCCCTATCTCCTATTGGTCTTGATTTGATACCTGCCCCCATGCTTTCCCACCTTTCTCTTTACATCATCTTCTGGGAATAAAAACCAAACATCGTATAGAGCCTATCTATCTTCACTTTCCTTGTCTACCAACATCCATCAGCTGAGTCTCTAGATCTGTTTCCCAGGACCCTATGTCTGCAGATTTGAAGACTTTGCCTTTACTTTTGACTTGCTGATCATAACACATAGGTTAGTCAGATTGTTTAACCACCATAGTGGCATTCAGTTGGTTGATGCTCCTTTAGGACACATTTTTGATCATTAAAACTATGACTCTTGGGGCTGGAGAGATAGTTCATGAGAGATCATGAACACTTACTGCTCTTGCAGAGAACCTAGGTTTGGTTTCCACTATCCATACAGTGTTTCATAATCATCTGTAATTCCAGCTCCAAAATCCTTTTCTGAACTCCGTAGACACACAAATACTTATGGTACACATATACATTTGCAGATAAACACTTATACATATAAAATAAAAATAAATTATTATTTTTAATATATTAGATTTTTTTAAAAAATACCAATCCAAGTTCCCACTCACTCCTCTCCTCCCACACCCTCCCACCCCACCCCCATCTAATCCTCAGATAGTGTAAGGCACATTGCTTTGGGGAAGGTCCAAGGCCCTCCCTGCTATATCTAGGCTGAGCAAGGTACGCATCCAAAGATATTAGGATCCCCAAAACCCAGTACATGCAGTAGGGATAAATCCTGGTGCCATTGCTAGTGGCCTCTCAGTTGGCTCCAGCCATGCAACTGTCAACCACATTCAGAGGGACTAGTTTGGTCCAATGCTTGTTCCTTCCCAGTCTGGCTGGAGTTGGTGAGCTCCTTTTAGCTCAGGTAAACTGTTTCAGTGGGGCAAACGCATCATACCTCTTTGCTCATATTCTCTCCCTTCCACTCTTCAACTGAACTTTTGAGAGCTCAGTCCAGTGCTACAAAGTGCTTCATCCTCAGTTGCTGGATGAAGGTTCTATGGTGATATTTAAGATAATCATCAGTCTGATTACAGGGAAAGTCAAGATTGGGCACCCTCTCCTCTATTGCTTAGGGTCTTAGGTGGGGTCATCCTTGTGGATTCCTGGGAGTTTTTCTAGACCCAGGTTTCTGCTAAACCTATAATTGCTCCCTCAACCAAGATATCTATCTCTTCCTTTGCTCTCATCTCTGTCCTTCCTCCACCTTGAATATCCCATTCCCTCAAATTCTCCTCTACCCTCCCCCTTTCTTCTCTTCCCCTTCTACTCTTCTTTCTCCCCTCACCCCTCTGCTCCCAATTTTGTCAGGTGATCTTGTCCGCTTCCAATTTCCAGGTGGGTTTATATATGTTTTTCTTTGGGTTTACCTTATTACTTAGCTTCTCTAGGATCATGAACTATAGGCTCAATGTCCTATGTTTATAGCTAGTATCCACTTATGAGTGAGTATATACCATATTCATCTTTTTTATATTTATTTATTTATTTATTATGTATACAATATTCTGTCTGTGTGTATGCCTGAAGGTCAAAAGAGGGCACCAGACCTCATTACAGATGGTTGTGAGCCACCATGTGGTTGCTGGGAATTGAACTCAGGACCTTGGCAAAGCAGATAATGCTCTTAACCTCTGAGCCATCTCTTCAGCCCCCATATTCATCTTTTTGGGTCTGGGTTACCTCACTCAGAATAGTGTTTTCTAATTACATCCATTTGCATGCCAAGTTCAAGATATCATTGTTTTTTACCACTGAGAAGTACTCTAATGTGTAAATGTGCCACATTTTCTTTATCCATTCTTCAGTTGAGGTGCATCTATGTTGTTTCCAGGTTCTGGTTATTACAAATAGTGCTGCTATGAACATAGTTGAACAAATGCTTATGTAGTATGATTGAGCATCTTTTGAGTATATACCCAAGTGGTATTGCTGGGACTTGAGGTAGACTGATTCCCAATTTTCTGAGAAACCACCATACTGATTCCCAAAGTGGTTATACAAGTTTGCATTCTCACCAGCAATGGATGAGTGACCCCCTTACTCCACATCCTCTCCAGTATAAGCTATCATTAATGTTTTTGATCCTAGCCATTCTGATAGGTGTAAGATGGTATTTCAGAGTTGTTTTGAATTGCATTTCCATGATAGCTAAGGATGTTGAACATTTCCTTAAGTATCTTTTGGCCATTTGAGATTCTTCTGCTGAGAATTCTCTATTTAGTTCTATATCCCATTTTAATTGGGTAATTTAGAATTTTAATATCTAATTTCTTGAGTTATTTATATATTGTGGGGTTGGTGAAGATATTTTCCCTCTCAGTAGGCTGCTTTTTTGTCTTATTGACTATGTTCTTTGCTTTACTGAAGCTTCTCAATTTCAGGAGGTCTCATTTATTTATTGTTGCTCTCAGTGTCTGTATTACTGGGGTTATATTTAGGAGGTGATCTCCTGTGCCCATGCATTAAACACTACTTCCCATTTTCTCTTCTATCAGGTTCAGTGTGGTCTGATTTATATTGAGGTCTTTAATCCATTTGGACTTGACTTTTGTGCATGTTGATAGATGTAGATCTATTTTCATTTTTCTACATGTTGACATCCAGTTATGCACCTTGTGGTGCTACACACATTAATAGAAATGGGCCAAGCACTGTTTATATGGATACAGTTTGTGTGTTGTTAATTTGGGGTATGAGCTACCCAGGCGGCCGGGAGCTGGGTGTCAGGAACGCAGCCCGCAGCTCCTACTACATGATCCCTCCTCCCCCTCCTCAACTGAGCAATTGGCTGTGAGTCACTGCATCTGCTTCTACCAGTTCCTAAATGTAGGTTCTATGATGATAGTTAGGGTAGTTATTAATCTGATTAAAGGAGTAGGCCCTTTTAGATACCCTCTCCACTATTGCTAGGAGTCTTAGCTGGGGTAATTCTTGTGGAGTCCTGAAAATTTATCTAACACCAGGTTTCTCCCTCTCCCCATAACGGTTCCCTCTACCAAGATAAATCATTCATTGCTCTCCTTCTCCATCCTTTCCCCAACTCAATCTTCTTGATCCCTCATGTTCTTATCTACCATCCCTTCTCTTCTATCCCTCTCCCAGTTTACCCAGGAGATCTTAACTATTTTTTCCTGGGGCCCTGTAGGCCCATATTTCTGTATGGCATGAGAGCCATTAGCCTGGTCTGAACTGATCACAAAACTCTGCAGACAAGCTGTCTCTGCCTAACAATAGCCAGGATGTACTGCTCCTAGTTTCTTTTGTTATAATGTAGATTACCTGAGAGGAGATGTTGGCTAAAGCTGATGACTTAAGAGTTAAGAGGTTCAGTGCTTCCTCCCTTTGTAATTTGGAGGATGTCTTATAGAGATGCTAATTTATGGCCTACCTGACTGCTAGCATACAGGTAGTTGCAGACTGAAGTGACTGGAGCCCTCCTACCTGATTGCCTAGGAGACAGCCTAATGTGTTTTCCTGCTCAATTGATGTGATAATAGATAAGGTGTTTGGATAATAAAGACAGATCTTTGGAGAGAGATCTTGCCCTTCCATGATGACCGGGTAAGCTGTGTCAGTTTTATCCCTCGTGACTCCATTCCAGTCCAGTTAGGGAATCTGTGTTGGACCCACATGGGCTCTGACAGAGTCCCCCTTTTCCCTAGTTTCTCTGGGACTGTGGAATGTAGCATGGTTATCCTTTGATTTACTTATAATATCCACTTATGTGTGCATACATACCATGTTTGTCTTTCTGGGTCTGGATGACCTTTCTCAGAATGGTTTTTTTTTCTAGTTCCATCCATTTGCCCACAAATTTCAAGATGTCATTGTTTTTTACAACCAAGTACTCCATTGTGTAAATGTACCACATTTTTGTTATCCATTATTTAGCTGAGGGGCATCTAGATTGCTTCCATCTTCTGGCTATCATGAATAATGCTGCTATTAACACAGTTGAAAAATTTTCCTTGCAGTATAAGTGTGTATCCTTTGGGAATATTCCTATGAGTGGTATTGCTGAGTCTTGAGGTAGATTGATTTTCAATTTTCTGAGAAACCACCTACTGATTTCCAAAGTGACTGTACAAGTTTGCAATCCCACTACCAGTGGAGGAGTGTTCCCCTTACTCCACATCCTCTCCAGCATAAGTTATCACCAGTGTTTTTTATCTTAGCTATTCTGATAGGAGTAAGATGGTATCTCATGGTTGTTTTGATTTGCATTTCCCTGGTGACTGAGGATATTGAGCTATTCCTTAAATATCTTGAGCCATTTGAGATTTATCTATTGAGAATTCTCTGGTTAGATCTGTACCCCATTTTTGATTGGATTATTTGATACTTTTTTGTCTCATTTCTTGAGTTCTTCAAATATTTTAGAGATCAGCCCTCTCTCAGATGTGGGGTTGGTGAAGATCTTTTCCCACTCAGTAGGCTGCCATTTTGTCTTATTGACTATATCCTTTGCCTCACAGAAGCTTCTCGATTTCAGGATGCCCCTTTTATTAATTGTCGCTCTCAGAATCTGTGCTACTAGGTTTATATTTAGGAAGTAGTCTCCTGTACCAATGCATTCAAGGCTGTTTCCCACTTTCTCTTCTATCAGGTTCAGTGTAAAGAGGTTTATGTTGAGGTCTTTGATACACTTAGACTTGAGTTTTGTGTATGGATATAGATATGGATCTATTTGCATTATTCTACATGACATAACTGACATCCAGCTATGCCAGCACCATTTGTTGAAGATTCTTTTTTCCATTGTACAATTTTGACTTCTTTGTCAAAAATCAGGTGTTCATAAGAGTGTGGATTAATATCAGGGTCTTCAATTTGATTCCATTTATCCACCTGTCTGTTTTGATGACAATACCAAGTTGTTTTTAGGTCAGTCAACAAGATGACTTGGGTCATGGTTACCAAGTGTTTTGAGATGTAAGAAAGTAATTGTGCTTGCTTTTCTTTTGTATCATGGAAGTCTCTTTTGGATTGGGGCATATAAAAACTGTGAGTAATAAACTTGGGGCTGATCACCATACCCACTGGATGCCCTCCTGATTCTTCTGCTTCTCATCTATTTTTTTCCTCAGTCTTCTTCTGGAATATATAGAGGGCAGGGATTGATGGAGAGATCCCATTTAGAACTCAGTGTTCTAATGTCATAATTTCACATTGTCCAGTTATGGGTTTCCCTTATTTCCCCTATCTACTGCAAAAGAAGGCTTCTTTTGTGATGGCTGAGCAAGTTGTTGATCTATAAATTTAGAATAATATCATTAGAAGTCATTTTTTTAACAACGTCCTTCATCATAATATTAGTTTTTGGTTTTTCCTAGGTTCATGACCTGTGTGTTTTCAGGTTCTGGGTACCAGAGAAGTGTGAGATGGATTCCATCTCCTGGGGTGGACCTCAAGTCCAATCAGATATAAGTAGGTTACCCCCAACTAAAAGTAGTTTTGTGCTACTGTTGCACCAATGTATCTTGTAGGAAGGCCACCATTGCCAATCAAAGTGTTGGTAGCTGTCTTGGAGTTTATCTTTATCCTCTTGTGGCATGCAGAGTACCTTCCAGTACCATGAACAATAGCCAGTAGGGGTGAAGGCTCTAGGTAGGCACTCAGGACTTTAGTTTCATGGTCATCATGACATTCCTGCCAGGAATATCATGCTGAAAATCCTCCCACACCACCCCATTTTTCTCAAGTACCTAGTTCTGATCTAAAGCTCATTTGCCTTACATCAGCCTTCCTCTTCAAAAAGTATTTCTGAAGTTGGATGGAGACCCCAGGAGTTAATAGAAAAGCAGAAGCTACATATAGCCAGGAAGTAGTGCAAGAATATGCTTAGTACTCAACTCTGCTTTGTGCCATAGTCTCTACCTACTTTTGCTCTGGGAACTCCTTCAACCAATATCCTTTAAGATACTTGGGTATGGTCTCTTATACTATAAATGCAGCCATAAAGCTGGCACACACTCTCTGTCCTAACTGCTGGGATTGGTTCCTTATCCCTGTTTGTGCAAAAGACTGTGATCTGTGAGTCTACTCATAAATAAATAACCTTTTACTATACTCAATTCTGAGCAGTATAGGATTACTTTATAGCATCCATCCTCATCTGGAGTCCATGTGAATCCCAACTCTATGCCTACTGGCTGGACCAGCCTAAAAGGCCCAAGAGGTTCATGGCCCAGGTCTCCCACCCCCACCTGCCTGTCTTGATTTTACCTACTAACCAGTTTTTTGCCAAAACTCTGCCACCCTTGCCACACAGCAACTTGAACAGGTTCCAATTTTTATTCCATGCTTGCAAACTCTGGGGTCCTTGCTTCATGTACAGAGTTGATTTAATTGCTCTTAATTTGTAAAGCAAAGCATATTTGTCAGTATTTAACCAGGCACCAACACACAAAAACAAAGTGCTGTGGGAATGTTTGTGCCACTACATCATGTCTCTTCACCATGTGGCTGCAACCATGACACCCCTTTGCCAATAAAGATTATTACACATACAACAAATTACTGAAATCACATAACAAAGGTAACTATTTGATTAATAAATAAATTAATAAACTTGAAAGTTATATAATTGCAGACAATAGTACCATTCAGGAATTTAATAACCTTTTTGCTTATACTATGAATGGTATTCTGCAAGGCTTCTATGGTTTTTCTTATACATCCACTTATTGGATATTGGGACTTGGTTTTGTTTTTCAAATTATATCCTTAAAAAATGATTTGATAACAGAGCCAAGAATCAGGCACTTTTAGAAATGATACAGTCTTTGCAGACTAATAATGAACAGCTAGCTGACAGGATTAATACAATCAAAAATCAAAAGTTAGATAAAGAAGTTAATACCATTGAAAAGGAAAACATTAACAGACAAAATTTAGTTGAGGTCAAAGGGTACTGAGAACTTATCTGAAAGAATTCTTACTGTTGAATTTGACAATCAAAATCTGTTAAAATGTTATGACAGGTTAAAGAGATTTAAAATGATTGAGGAAATCATCAGAGCTGATGGGCAAGGAGATAAGGTACAAGGACAGGATTTAATATTGCCAGTACCTGTAAGAGTCAGAGAAAACTTCCCCAGAGTTTTATCTTCCTACCATGTAATCACCTCTAAAAAAGCATCAGGTTAAAAATACCAAAAACAATGCAAAGAATGTAGATGGAAACCTATAGGTATGGATGATCTAAAATAAATTAAGCAAGCAGTAAGTTGTTGAAAAGAAATCTGGAAATGGCTAATGGTGACAGATCTAAGAGCTGTCAACAAGGTAATTCATCCTATGGGTCCTCTATAATCTGAAATTCTTATAGTTATTGATTTAAATTGTCTTCTTATAGTAATTAATTTAAAAGATGGTTTCTTCATTATAGTTTTACAAGAAAAGTACAGAGAAAAATTTGCCTTTAGTGCCTATTTGTAATAATTCTCAGCCTACTGTGAGATATCAATGGACCATTCTACCACAGGTAATGCTTAATAGCCCCATCCTGTGCTAATACTTTGCAATTCAGTCATTAGATATAATATGTAAACAATTTCCTAAATCTATAATTTACCATTACTTGGATGACATTTTGTTATCTGATTCAAATGTAGATACTTTAGAAAGAATGTTTGAAGAATGTTTGAAGAAGTAAAGAAAGTTTGCCAAAACGGGGATTATAAATTGCACCTAAAATGCAATTCTGTCAGTTACCTAGATTATAAAATTAGATTATACTAGATTATAAAATTACAGAAAATTAGAACATTTAAATGTTTTAATAACTTGGGGCTTTTCATGACAATGAGACACATGTGCTCCTGGCAGCACCAATCTACTTCAAGAGGAAGATGGGCATCAAAGAGGCTCCTTGTGAAGTTGGTTAGTCATTTGGGCAAGACACTGCTCTTGCCTGGACTATTGCATAAACTGGACACGGAACCCGCAGAGAGAGGACTGCTGGACTTGCGTAAAGGTGACATGGTCTTTCGGGGTTCCTGATTCATGAAAGAGTCTGCGAGACATTCTGCAGGACACAGCAGAAAATGACTGAACTGTCTTTGACATTTCCTGCTTCATGGAAATGTCTGCTGGACACTATGGGCCGAAGATGGATGCCCCAACGGTACAGAGGAACTTTGGGTGACTGTCCAGGCAGCGAGATGTCTCTGTTATTTCTAGAGTTTTCTTATTTCTTGTTTACTTAGGTAGTATTATATCCTTCTGGAGTCTTTGATGGAGTTGAATAATGAATGATGGACCTTCCTCCATCATTTCCCCTTTTTCTGTTTAAACAAAAAAGAAAGGCTTTAACTTTAATATAGTAAAATTACATATAACAAAACAATTATTAAGTAAGAATTAAAGTTACAATATTTATGTCTATTTTATCTTTTATCATAACAAAGGAAAACTATAACTAACCATTCTTCAATTCTATCAAAGACTCCAGAAGGATATAATATAAACAAGAAATAAGCAACCTCCAAAACTCTAAAAATGACAGAGACAACTTGCTGCCTGGACAGTCACCCAAAGTTCCTCTGTCCAAAGTTCTCTGCTGGGAGAAAGAAGCCGAGTCAGTCAGTTGCCATGATTCTCCCACCTCACACAGATGCAGGTTAAGATCTTACTGGTAAGCTACCACCTTGTGGTGGTACACATATTATTAGAAATGGATTAAAGCAAAATATGAGAATTAGCCAATAAGAAGCTAGAACTAATAGGCCAAGCAGTATTTAAAAGAATACAGTTTCCATGTAATTATTTTGGGTAAAGATAGCCGGGTGGCAGGAAGCAGCCCACCGCTCCTAACACAACATAGTTCCTGTTTACTCAAGTGATATTATTATGCTTCTCAGGTCTTTGAAGTGCTTGAAGACTAGATAGTCATAGTTTCTTTCCTCTCATGACCTGACCAAGATATTTCTAATACAAGAATTAGACCCTTTAAGATAGGATAATTATTGAAAGATTTTAATATGTGTTTCTTGCTCGATATTGTTTATGCTGGTTGTAATTCTATTTTTTATACTTGATATTTGTTTTAATTGTATATAGTTTTGTATTAGCCTTAGAACTCTCTTATTTAGACAAATGGGGAGGTGCTGTGGAAAATACTTCAGCCAATAGTCTTTAAGATACCAGCCCACTTGAGCATGGTCTCTTATACTATGAAGGCAGCCTTAAAACTTGTGTGTTCTCTCTCTCTCTCTCTCTCTCTCTCTCTCTCTCTCTCTCTCCTGATTCCTGGATTGGGTACCTTTTGCCCTGCCTGTGCAAAGGACTATGATCTGTGAGTCTACCCCTAAATAAATAACCCTTTATTATACTCATTTCTGAACTAATGTTGAATTACTTTATAGCATTCATCTTCATACTTTGAAGGAAAATACTTTTCTCTTTTATTTTGTCTTTAAAGGAAGAAATTGAAAAGATATCTCTTCTTGCATTTGCTCATTCATTTAACAATCATGCCACAGGTGTTTTCCTCTGTCATGTATCTTTTGTATGCTTAGAATCAAAGGCAGTGGTGGTGCACACCTTTAATCCCCCTTTAATTCAGGGGGAGAGGGCAGAGGCAGGCAGATCTGTGTGAGTTCAAGGCCAGCCTGGTCTACAATAGCTAGTTCCAGGACAGGCACAAAAACTACATAAAAACCCTGTCTTGAAAATCAAAAAAAAAAAAAATGAAGTAGACAAAGGCAAGAACAGACCTACAAGAATCCAGTTTCTTTCAGAGAACCTGTCACATGGCAAAATCTTTTTCATGCATTAGACATAACCAGTGATAGAAAATCCTTCTAAGTGTCTTATACAGCAAACTTAGAAAACATTCTAAGATGAAGTAGAACTGTCCCGACCAGTGGGACATGATTCAGGAACCTGGACCCTGGAGGAGAGAAATGAAGAGATGAGAGACACAAGAAATTGGACAGCAAGTCTGCATTCTGATCAAGTTGCAAATTTTATTTTTTCTCAGGAGCATTATATAGCAAAAAAATCAGGGGAATGAGGAGGATGCTATGCAATTGTTCTAACTGGAATGCTAGGTCTGGAGACATTGCTATCTGACAGGAAGAGATAAGGAAATACTGAGGGTCTGTAAATGTTAATTAACAGGGGGAATGCTAATTACTCTTGGGGCCTGGGACCTACATGTCTGCAGGCATTCTTAACTCACAGGGAGAGATAAGAAAATACTGGGTTATTTCCTGGGCCTGGAACTTGCCCTACAGAGGCCTCTGGTTAACAGCTTACTTAACTTTGAACTAAGATGGCTTGACTATAACCAATACAGGTCTTTGTTCCCAGCATAGGACGAATGATACAGAGAACTCTACTCTGTGGGCTGGGAAGCTCTGACTAGCTGCATCATCCACACAGTAGGGTCCAAAATTGTAAACATCTCTAGGAGGCAAATCTTACCATATGGTTCTTGTGCAACACTTGAATGTTTCCCAGATGTGCTACTCAAACAAGGCTGGTTTTATTGGCCTGACCCTTTTTGAAAATTAGGAAATAGGTCTTAAATGTGGAAACTGTCCTCTCTTTTTAGTTCTAAACTTATAAGTGCTAAAAGGTTTATGTTGGAAGAGAGAGGGGAACCAGAGTTTGACCCTGTGCTTTCTTCTGGAGAATTATCACATGGTATGTCATAATGGCCCTTAAAGTCTTCCCAGGTCTTAAATGGAAAACAGACTTTTCTTAATACTGTTAGCCTAGCAGAAGTGTTATGATTTTTTAAAAATGCTGCAAGACCCCCAGTGGCAGTAGGCAGCAGAAATGCTGTAGGTCCCCAAATGGTAGTAGCAGGTCATGTGGCAGCAGGCAGCGGGCCCTGGGAGCAGCCAGTCCCAGGCAGAGATGGCTGCTGGTCCCCGAGCAGTGGCTGGTCCCAGGCAAGGAGACACATGGCAGGTGGTCAGGAGACAGAAACATGAATAGATATGACATGTAGAATGAGGTTAAATATTTATTAGTTGAGTTATGGAGGGGAAGGCAAAAGGGGAGAAGTGGGAAGGGGAGAGTGGGAGAGAGAAAAAGAGGACAAAGAGAGAGAGAAAGTAGAAGGGGGAGAGGGAAAAGGAACTGTCAGAAAAGCCAAGATGGCAAGAGGAGGGAGTGGCTGCAGGGAGTGGGTATGGCTTCTCTCTTAAAGTGATGAGCAATCACAACATTCCCAGCTCTTTCTTATAATAAAAAGTGAGAGATTAGACACCACAGATTGACAGAATTGGGGCAACAGATTCTCAAGACTGCTTCCGGCTTATTTGTGGGCATCATCTTTGGAGGGGGACCTGAGAAGGCTGGGTGCTGGCCATATCCTGGCATAGCTGGTCTCTTTGCTCCTGTCCAGTGTTTGTGGCATGGAAATATCTGGTGTCTTTTATACCTGTTTAAGGTATAGGCAGAACAAAGAACAAAGTTAAATTTAAGGAAAAAGAAATTTTTAGGACCAGGGAATTGAGGGGGGTGTATCTGACCTGTTTAATAAGGTGGATCCTTTAATTCCGCTCCCTGGAACTCACAAGAATTGTTTGGGTTTGTGAAAACAGAAGCTTTAAACACATACATTATATAATGACTGTGACATATTTTTGTACAATGAAAAGTATTTTTAAGACTATGGAAGGCAGCATAAGAGAGAAATTTGATCTGAAATTTATTTGGTGAGGTTGTTTTTTTTTTAACCTGGCAAAAGCTCTCAGCTATCAAACTGTATCAGAGATCTTTGAGAAGGATAAGATTTTACTTGAGTTACTGATTTAAAAAAATGACAGAGAACTTACTTGGTTGGCACCCAAAGCTACTCTTTTTGGTCACTGAAGGTAGCATTTGACTTTTGCTGTTTAATGCAGGGCCTGCCAGGCTTCAGAAGATCCTGTGGGCTAAGAAATCTGTAGGAAGACAGACCTACCTTGACCTGAGCAGTTAGGCTGTCGATTCCAGCGATTCTGTCCATGTCAGGAGATCTTAAGCTTAGATGAAAGGCAGTTTTTCCCAGTGGTCAGCACTTGGCAGTTGAAGCAAACTGTGGATGGACCCTTCTCCCCTTTTGCCTTCCCCTCCATAACTCAACTAATAAATATTTAACCTCATTCTACATGTTGTGTCTATCCATATTTCTGTCTCCTGCACACCTGCCATGTGTCTCCCTGCCTGGGACCAGCCACTGCTCAGGGACCGGCAGCCATCTCTGCCTGGGACTGGCTGCTCCCGGGGCCTGCTGCCTGCCACCACATGACCTGCTACCACCATTTGGGGACCTACAGCATTTCTGCTGCCTACCGCTGCTGGGTATCTTGCAGCATTTTTTTTAAAAATCATAACAGTAAGGCTGTAGCAGAGGCCTGTTTATGAGCCCACCTTCTTACAGTAGTCTGAAGAAAGAATTTTTACAATCTCAAGGTAAAACTCAGATTGCCTAACTTTACAATCTTCATTAACAGAGTTTTTCAGTTAAACTAGTTTTTTTTTTTTTTTACTTAATCTGTTATCTTCCTTGGTACTTCCAGGTGGTGTTTACTGATGCCCCGTGCTCTCCCCTTTGATGCTGCCAGTCTCACATAGCCCAGATAATGAATAACCCAGAGGTCATACAGCTATCTCCTAAAAGTTAACTTAGCTCATATCCATCATTAATCAAGAATGGCTGTGGGTGTTAAACTCTCAGTTTGCAGAGAGATGCTTTGGCCTTGTAAATAGAGCGTTGGGTTATAAAGCAAAGTATTCCACTGTTAATAGTTAGTTTTTAAGCTGCTAAGAAAGCTGCTGGCAGTCTGTCTGTTCTCATTCTTCTGGACTTATAACTTTATACTTTTTTATTTCTACATTCTTATTTGTGGAATCTACATTTTTATATTCTTATTCTTGGACCTTTTGGTGTGTAAGGTTTGATGTATAATTAAACTTTAGTAATGTTTCTTTTACACATGTGGGTGACATTGTATTTGGGAGATGTCAGATGTTCAGAATTGAGACTTCATTTTGATAATTTTTTCCGTGACAAATATGAAAAGTTCTTTTTTATCTCTTTTGATTGATTTTAGGTTGAAGTCTCTTTTCTTACATATTAGGATAACTACATCAGCTTGTTTCTTAGGTCTATTTGATTGGAAAATCTTTTCCAAACCCTTTATTCTTAGGTAATGTCTATCTTTGTTGTTGAGGTATGTTTCTTGTATGTAGCAGAAGGATAGATCCAGTTTTTATATCCATCCTGCAAGTCTGTGTCTTTTTATAGGTAAATTGAGACCATTGATATTAAGAGATATTAATGACTAGTAATTGTTCCTGTTATTTTTGGTTTTGTTTGTAGTGGTGGTATTGTGTGTGTGTGTGTGTGTGTGTGTGTGTGTGTGTGTGTGTGTGTGTGTGTTTTGCTTCTTTGGGTTTTGCTGGAGTGGGGTTGTCTATTGCCTGTGTTTTTGTAGGTGTAGCTAATTTCCTTGGCTTGGAGTTTTCCTTCTAGTACTGTCTAGGCCTAGATTTGTGGCTAGGTATTATTTAAGTCTGCTTTTGTCATGGAATATCTTATTTTCTCCATCTATGGTGATTGAAATCTTGACTGGGTATAATAGTCTGGGCTTGCAACCATGGTCTCTTATTATCTGCAGAACATGATTCCAGGACCTACTTTATTTCAGGGTCAGGTGTAATTCTAATAGGTCTGCCTTTATATGTTACTTGGCCTTTTTCCATTGCAGCTCTTAATAGTCTTTCTTTATTCTGTATGTTTAGTGTTTTGATTATTATGTGGCAAGGGGAACTTTTTTTTGTCAATTCTATATGGTCTTCTGTAAGCTTCTTCAACTTTCATAGGCATGCCTATCTTTAGGATGGGAAAATTTTCATCTATGATTTTTGTTGAATATATTTTCTGTAACTTTGAGCTGGACTTCTTCTTCTATCCCTATTATTCATGGTACCCATATTTCCTTGATATTTTGTTTTAAGAATTTGTTGGATTTAACACTTTCTTTGACTAATGAGCCTAGTTTCTCTATCATATCTCAATGCCTGAGATTCCCTCATCCACTTCTTGTAATCTGTCAGTTATGCTTGCACTTGCAGTTCCTGACATTTATGCAGATTTTTCCATTTCCAGAATTACCTCCATTTATGTTTTTATTTATTGTTACTATTTCAATTTTCAAGCCTTGAACCATTTCATTCACCAGTTTGTGTTGTAAGGAGGGGCACTTGATCTTCCCAGCCACCCAGCTAGCTGAGACTAGAAATAACCACAGAATACTGTATCAATTAAATCACTGCTTGAACCATTAGCTCTAGCTTCTTATTTGTTAACTCTTACATATGAATTTAACCCATTTCTATTAATCTTTGTATCACCATGAGGTCATGGCCTACCAGCAAAGTTTCAGCACATCTATCTCCAGTGGCAGATCATGGCATCTCTCTCCTTCTCTCTCTCTCTCTCTCTCTCTCTCTCTCTCTCTCTCTCTCTCTCTCTCTCTCTCTCTCTAACTTTGCCTTCTTTCTCCCAGCATTCTGTTTAGTTTTCCCCACCTAGCTCTGTTCCCCTATAGTTATAGGCCCAAAGCAGTTCCTTTATTAACCAATGAAAGCAGCACATAGACAGAAGGACCTCCTACACCATTTCCCCTTTTCTGTTTAAACAAAAAGGAAGATTTTAACATTAATATATCAAAACTACATATAACAAAACAGGTATCAAGCAAGAATTACAATTACCATGTTTATATCTACTTTATCTTTTATCAAAACTAAGGGAAACTATAACTATAAACTCTTCAATTCCATCAAAAACTCCAGAAGGATATAATATTACCTAAGTAAAAAGGAAGTATATTGTAAGCAACTTTCAACTTCTAGAATTAACAGAAACATCGTGCTACCTGGACAGTCACCCAAGTTCTTCTATACCATTAGGGCATCCATCTTCAGCCTACAGGCCCAGAGTATCCAGCAGACTTTTCCACAAAGCAGGAAATTTCAAAGACAATTCCACCTATGCTGGCAGTTTGTTCATCACATTTTCTGTGTCCTGCAGAATGTCTAGCAAACTCTTTAATGAAACAGGAACCCTAAAGGATCATCTCACCTTTAGGCAAGTTTAGTAGTCATCTCTCTGTGGGTCCTGCATGTTCAGTTAAGCAGTCTAAGCAACTGCAGTTTCTTCCCAAATGGCTAAGGAGCATCTTCAATGCCCATCTTCCTCTCAAATTAATTGGTGCTGTCAGGAGCAAATGTGTTTCATTGTCATGAAAAGTCCTAAGTTAATAAAAATATTTTAAATGCCATATTCTGAAGGTCTCTGAAAGATTTGAAGAATACCCATTTAACTGTACATCTAGAAAATCTAACTAACATGACTATAAGCTTGACTATTATAATTAATTTCTTAATTATACATTACATTTTTAAATGAGCTACACAAACACAATACCTTAATCAAGATCAAAAATACATATACATATAACAAAATTGACCTTAAATTTGTATCAATAAACCAAGATCCATAGCACATGCCCCTTTAAATGTAAAGAATCATTTACAAATAATATTTGTGAATATGGGCATATATGGCCCCTGCTGTTTGAAGGTGCTGTTAATCAGGTTTTTCTTGGTGTATCCTGTGTGCTAGGTTCATCTCAGTCAGCAGTTAAAAGAAAAATTTTAAGGGTGTTCATGGTGACCTTTCAGGGGGTCATGGTCTAACAAACCACACTAGTCTGGAAGCAATCCAAAGGTTCTCATCCTCTGTGGAAACAAGAGAAGAACCTCTTTTCCAAAGCAAAATATCTTTAGACCCAAATTTGGAAATAATAATACCTTTATAATATGCATGCTGATTTAGCTTAGCAGCCCATACAATAAAATGTCTCTCTGTACTTAGCTCCTTCACATATAAATTTAACCCATTTCTATTAATCTGTGTATCACCACAAGGTCGTGGCCTACCAGCAAAGTTTCAGCACATCTATCTCCAGAGGTAGATCATGGCATCTCTCTCTGACTCTGCCTTCTTCCTCCCAGCATTCTCCCACCTAGCTCTGTCCCCTACAGCTCTGTCATAGGCCCAAAGCAGTTGCTTTATTAACCAATGAAAGCAAAACATAGACAGAAGCACCTTCTACACCATGTTTAATTGGGTTTTTTTCTTGGCTTTCTTTGCTTTTTTTAAGATATTTGTTGATTTCCTCTAATTTTTAGTTTTTCTTTTCCTCTATTTTTAAGGGAATTTTTCATTCCCTCTTTAAGAGCCTCTATCATCTTCATAAAGTTATTTTTAGCATCATTTCTTCTGCTTCATCTGCATTGGGATATTCAGGTCTTGCTGATGTAGAACTACTAGTTTCTGGTGTTTCCATATTGCTCATTATGTTGTTAAATGTATTCTTATACTGTCGTTACACATCTCTTCCTCTAATGGGTGCATGTGAGGTCTGAACTTCAGGGGGTCCCTCTTCCTCCAATTTGTGCAGGCGGGATCTGTGACTTAGGCGGTTGCTTTCCAGGTGCAGACAGACCATGCCTCTGGTTGTAGCTGATGTGACTCTGGGGGATCCTGTCCAGGAGCAATCAGGACCAAGGCTCTGGTGGTCACAGATCCAGCGGGGGATGGTTATAGGTGTGGTAAGGCTGTGGTAAGATCTCCAGGGTCTCTGCAGATCTCCAAGTGCAGTCAGGGACAAGACTCCAGTGATAACATATGTGGTAGGGGATGGTTGCAAGTGTGAGGAAGCTGTTCCTGGGTCTCTGTGGCTTTTGTGGATTGATATGTGCCCCAGGATGTGCCTCTGGGGGATAGAGCCTGGAAATCAGCATCCTCCAGCTGGGAACCAAACACTTACCTCTCCAAGGGCAGTCAGGGCCAAGGTTCTGATCTCCATTTGCATGTTTAGAGGATTTATTGGTACTAGAGAGTTCACTGGTTAAGCAAACATACTTCTATTGCAGAGAGCCTGAATTCAATTCCCAGTGTCTCTTAGAGGTGGTTTACAGCCTCCTGTAATGTAGCTCACCAGGTCCCTAAACCCTTTTCTGACTCTGTGAGCAATGCACCTACCACAACTAATATTCATACACATATGTGTAATTACCCATAATTAAAAACAAACATAAAACCTTTTTTAAAGAGCATTCATTTAAGAAACATAAAAACAAAAGAATTTTTCTTTTTAATGAAGCTTATTGTTATTAGTTGTTATTTAAAAGAATCTGTAGTCGTCAAGATTTTAGCATTCTGAACCATGACTTCAGAAGCATAACTTTCAGAATCATGATACCAAAAGCGGGAGTTCAGTCTATGAAAAGCTTTTCATAGTTCATTTCTCATTCAACCTCTACCTATTTTTACTAGGAGGCACAGTGAGGGCCCATGGCCTCAGTGGCATTGCCTCTCAAAAACTGCTGACTCTCAGGAAAGATGACCATCACTGGAGGCTGATGATGGTGACAGAATAAGCACACAGACTTTCAAAGACATGTGACAAACAAAAATTACTGAGTGTTTGGAGAAAACATTATAAGAAGAAACACTGAGATTACAAAAAGAAATCAAATAGCAGAAAAAATGGAATACATAGATCAACTCCACTTTGAGCTATTCAAGAGCTTATTACATTCATGAAAAGATGATCTAATGGCAAAATAGATGGAAATTATACAACAAAATAGTAAGCTAAAGCAGCAAAGTGAAAAGTTTTCTCAACTTTAGCATACAAGACCAAAAAAAAAGCATTCAGAGAAGGACATAAAGAGGCATTTTCATCAGTCTTCCCCATGGGAAGAAGCAGTGGAATGGGAGACTGTTGTCTGAGATCAGCTGCCATTCCCCCTTTCAAGACCCAAAATGGAGAAGAAGGAGAAGCACCCCTCCCAGATTAATAGAGGGTTCACACACACAATAAAGGGTGCTGCCACATCAGATAGAGGAACTTCCTGGGAGCATTACAAGAAGTGATCTACCTGTAAGCAAACAAGTACTCCGCTGGATAAGGATTCTTGGGGAAGAAGAAGTTAAGAGGAGTATAGATTTTTCTTCTCTGAAAATAAATGGATGGAAATATATTTGTACTCTCCAATTGAGAAAAAGATAGATAATTAACCCAATACATGTTTCAGCCCAGGGCTGGGGCTAGAAACATTTCACATTGTCACTACTTGTGAAACATTGTTGATATCTAGCACAACTCAGAGGTGTTGCTACATTCCTCAATGCCTAGGACAAACCCTCTCAACAAAAAATTATTTAGCAATGATGTCGATAGTACTAAGTTGGAAACTGGTTGGGGGCTTCACCCCAGCTCCTGGCATCCATTTTGGAATGTTAACAGAAAAGATTCATTTCAAGCCACCTCCCCAGGGAGTTGCCTCAGACAAACTTCACCTCTGAAAAAGCCCACCAAACAGTAACCCCTCTCCATGGAGGATCAAGACTATTCCCATAGGCTATTTAAACTTCCCCCCCAGAGAACAAACATGTGGTCCCCCCTTTTTCCTCTTCATGTTTTCCTAGGGGCCCACCCAGGAGTGCTTGCATCCATTAAACCTGGGCTTCTTCTAATTCAGTCTGATTTGATCCAGTTTGGATTATTGCATCAGCAGAGAGGTTTGTCAGTCCAGAAAACACTTAACATTTGGAGGTTCCACTGAGATGGGCTGTTTTCCCACTGACCCAGAGCTACATGTTGGAAAACACCCATCTTTCCCATGCTCTTTGTCCAGGCTAAGATTGGCTTCATCTAGGTGAGTTCTCCTTTTCCAAGTACATGCCTCTAGGGCCCAGGGCCCATACATTTGTTGGGATAGTCTGCTGAAGTCACAGCCATGCCAGGCACATGATCAGGATTGTTTGGGATGGAGACATCTGCCCACGCATTTCTCACATCCCTCTGTTTTTGACTTGAGTCTTATCACAGTGGACACATTGTGGTAGACATTGAGTTCTGAGATTTGGCATAGACTTGTAAAAATGGACACTTGCAATTTGAGGCCTTATCTCCAAATGCCCTTGGGCTGCTTTTGACAAAAATCCTTTTAAATTGGGGCTGACAGCTAATGTAAAACAAACAAGGCCCCATATGCCCATGGTTTCTGGATGCTCTGCTCCTGCTTCCACTCCTCTTCCCTACTTGATGCAGTGTAATAACCAGGCTAGCTTAATGTGAAATAGTAAACTTTAATGAGGAAATAGCTTATAACACCAGGGATCCAGCGATGAAACCGGAAGTACCAAAAAGACTGGCGGGGCTCACGCCTGCCAGATTTTTATGTAAACATTAGCCTGAGGCGAACACGCCCCCTTGGGCTGGGCTTCCCCTACATCTCCCTCTTTTGTCTAAATAAGACGAAACTAAACCAAATACAACTATATACAATAGGAACAAATAATAAATATAACAACAATATTGAGCAAGAAACATATAACAAAAGTTTTGCTAAACATTCTATCTCAAGGAGTCTAAATAACGTAGAGAGTAACTACAATTATCTAATCTTCAACTCTGTCAAAGACATGAGAAGGGAAGTAATATTACTTAAGCAACCAGGAAGAACAAATGAGAAATTTCCAAAATGTGCAACAAATGCAGAGACAACTGACTACCTGGGCAATCACCCAAAGTCTCGTTTGCAATGTTGAGTCGACCAACTTTGGCTAAGGCCTAACATAACTGACACACCATTATTAAAGGCAAGGAAGTTTCTTAGAACTATCCTACCCTGTCTTGGCAAGATAAGACAATACTGTTTCATCCACTTATGGATATTCTGTATCTTTGTCAATAGTTGAGGTATGGGCTTTTCTTAACCCAAAGGCCAGTTCTGCCAAGAAGACAAGCTCTCAGTGGAGTGTCTTTGGTGCTCAACGTTCTCTAGAGAGTAGAGCGGTGTTGCCAGGAGTGATTGTGTCTCATTGGCACAGAATTCTAGGTTAGATTAAAGGCCATTTTCTACAACTCTTCGAAGAGGATGAAGATTATACTATCTATACTAAATATAATCTCTATGTATCTAAAAAACCTGACTATCCTAAAAATAAATATGACAAACATATATGACTATTGATTTATAATTCTCAATATCTATCTAACTTGAGGACTAAGAGAATAAACAACTGCGCAAATGATGAGAACAATGATCTCCAAATGTAAACAATGTCATTACATACAAAATGTAAACAATGTCATTACATAAATAATATCAGAGGTAGAAATGTGCATTGCAATATGGTAAATATATCAATACAATATAGACAGAGGCATAAGCATACTCTTATACAATAAATAGAGGTAGAAGCACTCACATTCAATATTCAATATATCAATATACAAGAATCAGTACCAATACAATTTTCTAAAAACAGTAATTCACAAATACCAATCATCCCATCAAACCAGTTAATCCCCCCTTTTTTAAAGTACCCCCAATCCCATAAAATATCTCCCCCATCCCCTCAACCCTATACCAACCACTAAATGATGTCCCTAAACCTGAGAGCAAACTCTGTTGGGAGAGGGGACGTCGTCCTCTAAGACTGCTTACAGCTGACATAGGGGCGACATTCTTATTAGGGGGTCCTGTGAAAGCAAATGATGGTAAAATTCCCAAATTAACATTAGGCCTAGGAAAATTGTAACTAGGCTCTCAGTGTTTTGAGGAGGTCCGGCCAGAGTGTTGTCAAAAATATGCACCATTCGAAACTGTCTTGTACAGTTGGTACCAAAACACAGGTCTAATTTTAGCGCTAAAAAAATCATGACGTCAAATCACCAGGTTGAGGTGATGTTGTGAGGCCCCATCTTCATCCTGGAAACTTAAAAAAGTACTATAGGAAAATTTGTTGTTTATAGCGGGAAATTTAAACATTAATTACAAAGACATATACTGACATAGAAAGAAAGACACAGATATGAGGAAAGGCAAAGAAAGTTTATCAAGTATATAATTATTCTTTTTCTGTCCCATTTCATGGCTCCTGACCTGAGACAGAAACTCAGAGATATTTCTTATCAACAGGCTTGGAATTGAAGAGGGACTGAGCTATAGTCCAACTCCAAAACCAGCTCTTACATATTTATAAAGAAATGTTTAATAAGACATATAAAAAATTATACTTACAGAATATGTTCAGTTTTATTGCTGGTCCTTAGTGGGTCGTAACTAGTTTCTATCCATTAGTATTTAAATATTCAGGGTCCCTTAAATTCTTTGAAGATGAGTGTTTTCTTGTGGAGATAAGAAAAGAACCCTGCCCCCTACCTATATGTATTTCTTACCATCAGGATGATCGCCATCCTTGTAAATGAATTATTTGTCTTTTTCAAGGGGCTTCTCCTCTTCAAACTGAACCTTTATTAATTTTGACAGTATCCACAATTTTTCCTCTCCTGTGGAGACAAGAGCAAAACCCCTTCCCCAACGCAGCACATCTCCTGGCTTCCATTGTGAGATCAGAACATTCTTGAAAAAAATGGTTGATTTAGTTCAGCAGACTTTTCCATTATCCAATGTCTTTCTGCAGCCGTCGTTCCCTTCTCATTAGCATTGAGAAAATTCAAGGTTAACAGCATTACGTAACCTATTTCTGGGAGTGTTTTTCACCCTTTCTGTTTGTTTAACATATCCTTTATAGTTTGATTTGATCTTTCTATGACTGCTTGATCTGTAGGATTGTATGGTATACCTGTAACATGCTTGATATTGTAATAATCAAAAAACTGTTTCATTTTCCTAGAAACATGAGCTGGACCATTATCTGTCTTTATTTGTGTAGGTATACCCATGATAACCATGACTTCTAATAAATGAGTGATTACTGAATCAGCTTTTTCTGAGCTTAAAGCAGTTGCCCATTGAAAACCTGAATAAGTGTCAATGGTGTGGTGTACATATTTTAATTTGCCAAACACTGCAAAGTGGAACATATCATCTGCCAGATTTCATTCCTTTGAGTGCCCTTTGGATTAGCCCCTGCTGGCAGTGGTGTTTGATTATAGAAAGAGCAAGTAGGGCATTTCTTTACAATCTCCTTAGCTTGTTGCCATGTAATAGAAAACTCTTTCTTCAAGCCTTTGCTATTTACATGCTGTTTTTTATGAAATTCAGAGGCCTGCAGCATACTACCAATCAACAATTGATCAATTTCTGCATTACCTTGTGCTAGATGACCTGGCAGACCTGTATGGGATCAGATGTGTGTTATATACATAGGGCAAAGCCTGTTCCTGATCATGTCTTGTACCTGGATAAACAATGAGGTTAGTTCTGTATCATCAGGTATAAATTCAGCAGTTTCTATATGTAAAATAACTCTTTCTGCGTATTGTGAATCAGTAATTATATTAAGAGGTTCTTTAAAATCTCTTAGTACCATAAGAAAGGCATATAATTCTGCCTTCGGGACAGAATCATAAGGACCTTACTCAATTCTGATTTGTAACCTGCCTTCCCTGATTTATTGGCATCAGTATAAAATGTACAGGCTCTGGTTATTGGAGCATCACGGATGATTTGAGGAAGGATCCAAGAAGTTCTCTTTATAAAGTTAAGCCTCTTGCTTTTTGGATAGTTTTTATTAATTTCTCCCAAAAAATTAGCACAAGCTCTTTGCCATGGTTCATTATCTTCCCATAATTTCTTTAGTTCATCAGCAGTGAAAGGCACTATAATTTCTGCTGGGTCTATGCCTGCTAGTTGACGAAGTCTCAGCTTGCCTTTTATAATTAACTCAGAGACTTTTTCCACATAAGTTTTCAATTTCTTACTTGGTTTATGTGGTAAAAAGATCCATTCCAAGATAATATCATCTCTCTGCATTAAAATTCCTGAGGAAGCCGGGTGGTGGTGGCACACGCCTTTAATCCCAGCACTCGGGAGGCAGAGGCAGGCGAATCTCTGTGAGTTTGAGACCAGCCTGGTCTACAGTGCTAGTTCCAGGAAAGGCTCCAAAGCCACAGAGAAACCTTGTCTCGAAAAACCAAAAAAAAAATTCCTGTAGGAGAAATTTTGGATGATAATATGATGAGAATACAATCGAGCTCTGGATTCACTCTGTCCACATGTGCCTCTTGTAATTTTTCCTCAATCATTGTCAATTCCTTTTCTACTTCAGCTGTTAATTCTCTGGGACTGTTCAAATCTTTATCACCATCCAAGATTTTGTTCAAATGAATTATTAGATCAGGTATTATATCAACAGCTGGTGGTAGACTGGAAATGTCTCCTAACAGTCTTTGAAAGTCATTAAGAGTCCGTAGCCGATCTCTCCTAATTTGTGCCTTTTGTGTCTTCATTTTTTGCAAACCTATTTTATAACCTAAATAATTAACAGAATCTCCTCTCTGAATCATTTCAGGAGCAATCTGCAATTCCCATTTAGGTAAAACTATCTTCATTTCTTCAGTCTTTCCAAGGTTTGAATCAGATGACAAAATATTATCCACATAGTGATAGATTATAGACTTGGGAAATTTCTTGTCTATTATTTGCAATGGTTGATTTACAAAATACTGGCACAGGGAGGGACTGTTTAACATGCCCTGGGGGAGAATGGCCCACTGGTATCTCCTTGAAGGTTGAGAATTATTATAAGTAGGTACTGTGAAGGCAAACTTTTCTCTATCTTTTTCTTGTAAAGTTATAGTGAAGAAACAATCCTTTAAATCAATAACTATGAGAGGCCATCCTTTTGGTAATAAAGAGGGCAGAAGAATTCCAGATTGCAGAGGGCCCATAGGTTGAATAATCTTGTTGATAGCTCTTAGATCTGTCACCATTCTCCATTTACCTGATTTTTTCTTAACCACAAATACAGAAGAATTCCAATGGCTGGTAGATTCTTCTATATGTCCAGCATCTAATTGCTCTTGTACCAGCTGTTCTAAAGCCTGTAACTTTTCCTCAGCTAAAGGCCATTGCTTTGTCCATATTGGTTTCTCAGTCAACCATTTTAGAGGCAAGGCTGTTGGTATCTCTGAAGGGACATAAATTGCTTTGTATTCTTGTACAGCCTGAATGGCCAGTTTCTGCCGTCTGTAATATCTTTTAATATTGTTCTCAGAAATATAGGCTCTAGAAGCAGTAGGAATGTTAATTTCGGTATTTCATTGCTGTAATAGGTCACAGCCCCATAAATTCACTGAAATATTGGCTACATATGGCCTTAGTTTTCCTATATGTCCTTCTGGCCCTATGCATTCAACCCATCTTGTGCTTTGCCTTACTTGAGATAGGGTTCCAATTCCCAGGAACTGAACATTTACATCCTGAAGAGGCCAATATGGATGCCAAGATTCTGGGGAAATGATACCTACATCCACACCTGTGTCCAGCAGGCCAGTAATAAAAATGCCATTTACACACACTCTTAGCTTTGGTCTTTGGTCACTCATAGAAGTTTGCCAAAACACATGGAACTCATCCTTCAGGCCATTATTGTTTGTAACAATAGGTATGGGGCTTTCTAATTTTCCTGAAGAGGCACGTTCTCTGCAGTAACCGGAAATGACTGAACCACATTCACCAGGGGGGCCTGCAAGGGCCCCCCTCACTTTTCCCATCTGTAACAGGTTGCCTTGTCTATCTCTTGTAGACCTGCATTCATTTGTCCAATGTCTGCCTTTTCCACATCTTCTACATAAACCTGAAGGCTGAGTCCTCCTGTTTCTGTTATCTCTAGAAGATGCACTATTATTATTTCTGGAAATCCATTGTCTACAATTCCTTTTCATATGACCCATTTTGCCACAGTTAAAACATTTGGTATTTTGATGCCTTCTTTTACCATTGGAAATTGCTTCTTCTACCCATGCTTCAGTTCCATAGTCAAATGTATCAACATTCAGTGTATGCCAGACCCATTCTTCCAAGGGTGCTGATCTGATCTTTATAGATCCTTTTGCATTCCATATTTGCATTTTCATAAGCCAAAGACTCAATTATTATACATCTTGCTTCTGGGTCAGATATCACTATTTGTACAGCTTTAGTTAGTCTTTGTAAAAAGTCACTAGAGGGCTCTCTCTCTGACCCTGTTTAACTCTGATATATGATTCCATTCTCTGTCCTGGGTCTTGTACCCTGTCCCAAGCCCTTAAGGCTGCTGTAGTACATATGGATAGGGTGTGGTCATCTTTATTTGCTTGGTCCTGAGGGTTGGAAAAGAGCCCTTCACCTACAATTTGATCTAGGGAAATCTCAATTCCCTTCGCTCTTTCCTGATGTTCTAAAAGTCTAGCCCCTTGCCTGAATAAGCAATTCCAATTCAATTGAGGTCCACTCTCAAGGACCACAGAAGCCAATTGAATCCAGTCATAGGGAGTGGTCTTGTTGGTTACAGACCATGTTTTTAGCATCTCTTTAACAAAGGAAGCATGCATCCAAAAATTCATAACAGCCTGTTTAATTTCTTTCAGATCATTCATACGGACAGGCTCCCATATATGTTCCTTGATGACCCTAGGGTTTCTGGAACCAATCACTTTCTCTGTTGTCAATACTGAAAAGGCAGGTAGAGCTGTAGGTAGAGCTTTATGGGAATTATCCCGGAGAGTTTTACTCAGTGATGGAGTTAAAATTTGCCTTTGTACCATTTGCTCCTGTTCATCCGAATCTAGAATTTCCTCAATCTTTTTACCATTGCCTTCTGCAAGGCCTGAATCTCCTGTCCAGAATTATGCTCCAAAGCCTTCACTGATGATTCTAAGATATGAAGTTTGTCCATTAGAGATAACATCTCATCTTTGGATATAATTTTCATGGCATGAATTGTGCCTTCCTGTATTGACAGTCTGTCAGCCAACCTGTCATATCCTTTAGACAAAATCCGATTGTCACATTCAGCAGTTTTGATTCTCTCAGTTAATGTTTCAGTTCCTACAGAAAGGGACTGAAGTTTACGATCCAAATCAGCTGTTCCTTCTTCCATAGTAACGAATTTCTCTTTAATATCAGACTGTACCTTTTCTAAATTTTGCTCAGTTTACCGAGTCATGTTAGACAAAGATCTATTCTCTTCCTGGAGAACTTCAAACTGATTCTTCAGAAGATTGTTGTCAGTCTCAATTGTTTTTAAGCATTCAACCTCTGCCTTAAGAATCCTGGATTCGTCTTGTAAGGACTTTATCATATTTCTATTATCAAACCATATAGTACCAAGGAAAACTATGAATCCCAGAAAGATCCATAGATGTGGGGTGTCAGACACCTCTTGTAAAATCTCCCACATGGTATAGTCAAAAAGGCTGTGAAAGCCTTGAACAGTGATGTTTTCAGACATTTTCTTTTTTTTTTCTTTTTTTTTTAAATTTTTTTTTATTGAGAAAAGGAAAAAAAACAAGTTTCCACCTCCTCCCAGCCTCCCATTTCCCTCCCCCTCCTCCCACCCTTCCCCCCCTCCTCCAACCCTTCTCCCCCT
>NC_022017.1:511584-522653 GCF_000317375.1 Microtus ochrogaster
TGGGCAGGTCACAAACAAGGCGCCAACCCTGCTCTTTGCAGGCAGGCTATAGAAACCGTTTTCAGACATTTTCAATCAAATCTGTATTTATTTTTATTTATCCTTATTTATTGTGATTGATTAAAAGAAATTTTCACCTGTAATGACTGTTTCCTGCCAGTAGATGGCGGGGTGCACCTGAGTCCACCTGGTGGGGAAGTCAGAGCCGGTCTGAAATAAGTACTGAAAATCAGAAGTTAAACCACAAACCTATGCTGTGTGAATTACAGTGTGGCTGTAGAATGCATCAACAGCAGTGAGAAGGCCAGGAAACCGGACAGAGCCAAGGCGGAACTCAGCCACCCGTGGGGAAGGGACGCAGAGCAGTCACGTGCATGGAGTGGCCTTGTGCACTGGCAACGCTGCTGTTGCTGCAAGTAGCTCAGGGAGGGCCCCTGAAAACAAAGGCGCTTGCACCACTGTAGCTAGGTGCGAGCAAGTCTGGCGGGTGGGGCGGGGCCGCGCAGGCTAGGCACTGGCGGAGTATGGCCTGCGGGGCCGAGTCACCTTTCCTGAGTTCCGTTTGCTAACTCGCACGCAAGCGCGCTGGGTAAAATCAGACGATACTGGATAGCGGAGCCGAGGCTGCACTGCAAACTCAGCCGAGATAGGCAGGGAAAGGGTAGCGTGCTCGGACCAGAGTCACGTGTGTCTTGCGCTCTGTTTGCCTCTGTCCCTGCTCGCGGGCTGTGGCAGCTTCAAGGCCAGCTTCAAGGCCAGCAGCCTGCAAAGTAAGAGTGCACAGCCTACGGAGGCCTGAGCTCCGTTTCTCTAAATCTAAAATTCAAAGCCTAATCCGCGGCACAGCGCAGGGGGCCGTGCTGCGGAGGCAGAAAGCCTGATGTTGTAGTGCCAAAATGATGCTGCGTAATAACCAGGCTAGCTTAATGTGAAATAGTAAACTTTAATGAGGAAATAGCTTACAACACCAGGGATCCAGCGATGAAACCGGAAGTACAAAAAGGATTGGTGGGGCTCACACCAGCCAGATTTATACATAAACGTTAGCCCGAGGTGAACACGCCCTCTTGGGCTGGGCTTCCCATGCACCTACTCCTCTAGCTGTTTGCTGTTTGTCTCCTGCTGAGACTCTCTACAATAGCTACGTTTTTCCCCACTCCTTCCGCTCTAAAACTGTACAGGTGTTCCATCCTTTGTTTCTGGTCTCTCTCACAGTGTCTGCTAATCTGGTCCTAAATGGGACCACCTGTGTGCTTCCCTGGCTTCTGCTGCCTGCCTACACCAGGATTTTAAGTTGATTATCTGTCTGTTAAAGTAATGTAGCCACACTATGCTTTTATGTATATGTGTGTGTATTTGTTTCCATAGTATGCTTGTCTTCTCTGTGTGTATGTGTGCATGTTTTAAGATCTATAAAACTTATAACTCCAAATTACAACAGCTTTAAGAAAATACAAACACATGGGTAGCCACCATTTTGAAGAGTACCCACGTGTGCTAGTATTCTTTAAATCGTCTTACATTTACCAATATTGGGTAAAATACATGTCTAAATATAACTTATATGTCTAATTTAAATATAACTAACAGGTAATGGTACCCAATTCTCAAGTGCCTTTACAGATCTGAGAGTATGTCATTTAACAAAAGAGCTTCTAACACAAAGACATGCCAGCTCCTGAAGTATTCTATAGATCCTCCAAGAAGATGCATGGTTACAGAAGACCTTCTGCCTAGAGGCTTGCCTTTGGATATGGCAAAGCCACCACTCAGCAAAAAGCAGCCTTCCACCTCATCAACTTCTTGGACACTACACTGGAGAATCAATCGTCTCATCCCACCAAGACACATAGACTAAATCTTCCCCCATAGGAAAATCTTCAGGCCTCTTGGACTTAGTACCTAATGGCAATCACTGTTTCTAAGACTGGTGTTCGCCAAGGACTAAGGAGAGACTTGGGATTGCCTGTGTAGCTAAAAAAGCTGTCTCATTTCTGCTCATTTATCCCCCTTAGACTGTCTAATGGCATTTGATGACTTAAGGTACTGGTAGCTCATTATTTCATTTGTTAACTTTCCTACTAAAAATACAGACAGGTGTTCCTCTTTCACAGGCTTAATAGTCCAGGATTAACAGGTTTTAGGTGTATCTTCAGAGATCCAGAGTTCCCAGTTCCCTTTAACTGTCTTCTAAAATGTTCCTGTTCCAGTTGTTACCTGCAGGTTCCTGGAAAAAGTTTTACTGCTGTATTAAAAATCAGGTCTGGTAAAAACTAACAGTCTCTAGGGCCTATTTTCACCCCAGCCATTTTCAAGCATATTTTACAGGTCACTCCTGCTGTCTGGGCCAAGAACAACTTACAAAGGGCCCTCCAGACAATGCCAACACCTGCACCCGCTCCTGGGACTTAACCATTGGTCCAACTCGCCTGGATCAAGGACACCTACCAACTACAATCTGGTTTATCTGCTCTTGTGTCTCACTTACTCATCTGAACCTCACCTGTACCACCAGGGCACTTCTCTGTCCCATTCTTTCTGGCAGTTACTGACTTCCCATGGCTACCCCATTCATAGGGCCAATAATAACAATATTTTTTTTTTTCTCCTAGCTACCTGCCTTCTCATCTCCCTCAAGGAACAGCTGCCTGAGGTCTCCAGGATGGCAGTAAGCCAGATGCCTCTCCAGCCACTCCTCTTACTGAGCCCACCAACTCCCAGCTTTTCCCTCTACCACATTGCCCCACGCCTCCAGGAAGTAGCCAGACTTGAGCTGGCACCCCACCTTGTTGGGGGCTCCACCTCAGGTCCTGGCATCCTTTTTGGAACGTTGGGTGGAAAGCTCCATTTCAAACCACCTCCCCTTAGTCCAAACTCCAACTCCAAATGGTGACCACTCCCATAGGCTATTTTAAACTGCCCCCCAGAGACCCAACATGTGGGTTAATGCTAAGGAAGTTTGAGTTGTGCCAGATATGGCCTGGTGAGCCACTGAGGAAGAGAAATTACTCATAATTAGTTCCTGAGCAACTAATTTTGCCTGTGGGGAAAATAAAATAGAATTACACCTATATCACTCCAAGTAATTTAAAAACTAAATGTAGCCGGGCAGTGGTGGCGCACGCCTTTAATCCCAGCACTTGGGAGGCAGAGGCAGGCGGATCTCTGTGAGTTCGAGGCCAGCATGGTCTACAAGAGCTAGTGCCAGGACAGGCTCCAAAGCTACAGAAAAACCCTGTCTCGATAAACTTAAAAAAAAAAAAACTAAATGTAAAAAACAAAGACTGAATGTCTTCAGAAAAGTATAAACAGATGTCTCTATGCTAAATAAGGATAAGAAAATCCCAAACCAGACTTGGAAAAGGCAAAATTATAAGAAGAAATCCTAATGTGGCTACATTAAAACTGAAAAGTAAAGACAAGTTTCATAAACTAATTTTAAAAAACAAGCCACAGATATGAGAGATACTTGCAACTCGTGTATTAAGGGAGTAGTCTGGGAGTAAGTTATCATCAATCACTCAATAGAAAATGAGCAAACAGAACTGTGAACATGAAACTCACAGAAGAAATCTAGTGGTCAGCACATACATTAAAAAAAAAACTTCACTCGTTCTGGAAAGCATAAAAATAAAATAAGAAGGAACCATTTACAAATTCCTCATATATACAAAAGTTCAGTCAGATAATACTGAGTGTTAGAGCAACAAAGAAATTAAAAAAGAAAAGCTTGATCACCATTGTTGCCGAGGGTTTGAGTTAAACATTTTGAAAAAGACCTGGGAATCTGTGTTAAAGTTGAAGATGTTACTGATCACATAACATAAACAGTTTGAGTTATGGATTGAAGTTGGGTCTGGTTCTTGTCTTTGGCACAGGGCCTCACCTGTAGCAAAGGCTGACCACAAACTCATAATCATATTGCCTTTGGCTCCAGAGCACTGGAATTACAGGTGTCACCACCACATCCGGCTCCTTGCAGAACTGTTAAAGTATAGACAAGTTTTTATTCATTTGAATTATTTCATCCAAAGTATAGTAAGTATTTTTTTGGTTGTATTAATTCTATGAAAGGATTTAATTATGACTATAGATGCATAATGCACATTGATTTTCCATTATCCTTATAAAATTTTTGATAAAAAGGAAATAGAAAACAACCATCTATCAACTGAGAGATATAAATAAATGGTCTGTGTTTGTACAGAGGAACATTGAAAATGACTATGGATACTTTTGGAACGAAAGAGAAATCTGAAAAATGTGAGGCCAAGAGAGATGGTTCAGCAATTAAAAGCACCTACTATTCTTGCAGAGGACCCAGGTTTGATCCCCAGCTCCTACATGCCAGCTCACAACCAACTGTAACTCCTGTTCTAACAGATCTGATGCCCTCTTCTGACCTTCATGAACACCAGGCTACACATGGTGTACAGGCATACAAGCAGGCAAAACATTCACACATATATTATTTATTTTAAATGACAGTGATGGTTTGAATAAGAATGGCCCCATATGTGCTTGTATTTGAATGTTTAGTCACCAAGGCGTGAGTGGAACCATTTCAAAGAATTATAAAGATTAGAAGGTGTAGCCTTGTTGCAGGAAGTGTGCTACTGGGTTTGAGGTTTCAAACCCATTTCAGGCCAAGTGCCTCTCTCTACTTGCAGATCAGGATGTAACTCTCAGCTACTTCTCCAGCACCACCACCACAGCTGCCTTCTGCCATGCTCTCTGACTCGGAAACTGTAAGCAATAGCTCCAATTAAATGCTTTTTTAAAAAATAAGAGTTACCTTGGTCGTAGAATCTCTTCACAGCAATAGAACAGTAACTAGGATAGAGGAAAGTCTCATCTCAAAAAGGAATATATAAGGAATATAAGACCACATATATAAAATTTCAAGTTTGCAAAGCAATACTTTATAATTCAAATAGATACATAGTTATGACACTTAAAACCTAGGAACATGAGAAGTGGAAATAAATCTAAATTAATGATATTTACTAATTTTTGGTAGAAAAAAGACTCAAGGTTAAATTGACAGTATTGCTTGATATGAGGGTATGTGCCTAGTCTTATTGCATATTGATATCACTGGGAAGCCTGCTCTCTTCTGAAGGGAAATGGAGAAGCAGTGGGTCTGGGGGAGAAATGAGTGTGGAGAACTAGAAAGAGAGGAGAGAGGGGAAGCTTTTGGTTGGGATGTATTGTGTGATGGAAGAATAAATAAATAAAGTAATAAAGTAATTAAATATACACAGTATTAGAATTTGATCTGCTGTCAGTGGGTACATGACATAGATGTTAAACATATTGTTCTAGCCTTGTATATGTATTCAAACTATCTCAAAAACTAAATTGACTGTACTTGTTTTTAAATAGTTATCACAAAATTGCAAAAGACAAACCACACAACCATTCACTGGAAATATAAAGATTTAACTGTCCAATTGCGCCTTCTGCTGTTATATATAGATAGAACCACTAATTTACAGTAAAATTTAACACTGGAGACTTGAAGGAAGCAAGCTCCACACTCTCTTCCCTCCACTCCAGATGAAAGCAGACTTTGCATCAGACGCAATATGAAGAATATGACAATTATTCTGTATGGAATGCTTCTCCAGACAAATGAGGTGAAAGTTCAAGGAGAGCTGACTGTGAAGGCATGCAGGCCTCTGGGCCAGTCTCTGTGTCTGCATGTTTATTAAAGACAAGAGAAGGCTGTGAGGACTGAGACTTCGGGGACTAAAATAAATGATTTTTAGCTGTACTATTTACAAATTAGGAATTTTAAATTCAAAGGGTCACCCAGAAACTACAAGCCACCCAAAGAAATTTACAAAGGAAAAGAAATTCAGAATGTGGCAGTGTTCTGTTCCTGTGTGTGAATCCTGATCAAGTTCCTGAGAGCTGTTGACATGCCGCACTCCAGTACTGGCACCATCTTTACTACCTCCCATCCTCCATGTCTGGATAAGGAGCTGCTCTAGAACAAACCTCCTACATCAACTTAAAGCTTAAGACTGCTTAGAGTTTGCCTAGATGGAATTTTCAGGGGTAGGGAGGCACCAGGCAAGTCTGCCTGCCAAGAAGGCTTTGTGGTTTCTATCCCTGCTGTAACAGCCACTACAAAGATGCTGGTTTGTTTCAAATACCATACATGCTACAATTATAGAAATCATGCTTCTGAGAATAATGCTAATTCACGGGGCTAAAATAAAAGCATCAATGAGAGATTCTTGAAGGAGAAGCCATTTCCATGACTTTTCCCCCTAAAGGTTACCAACATCCCTTAGCTCAAACTTCTTAAGCTATAGGTGATCACCCCATGTGAGTTAGCATAACTGAATGTGAGGGTCATGAAAATTTTGACAATAATGTTAAGTTCCTAAATATACAGTAACCAAAAATTAATTCAAAATTAAATATGTGGGATGTTTCAAGCAGCAATCACAGGTATTGAATCAAGCAACCTCACTGTGTTCTTGATTCTAAATACACAACATGTGCACTTTGTGCTGAGCACACAACCATGTCACTCAACATTAGCAAATGCTGTCTGAACACCTTGGCTCAAATTAGAGATTGTCACATGCTGTGAACTGCAGTGTTCTTGCGTTCATACAAACATCCCTGTTCGATGAAAACATGCTTAATTACAGAAAACAAAATTTCCCATTGTCATCCTTTGCACACAAATATGAAGTCCGTGAGTTGCTGGATGGCACTGTTTTACAATACCTGAATCTAGAGATTTCTGTTATTTCTTACTCCATAGAAATGTGTTTAATTGCAGCAAATAAAGTTTAAAAATAAAACCCTTTACCGACATTTCCCAGTCATCTGTACATATATATAAAGTGTGAAGTTGACTTTAAAATTAAGCATAAATGTAGATTCAGAAGTTAAAGCTGGTGTTTACTAGAGAATTTATTAGCAACATTTATTCATATTTTAAGACAAAGATACTTTTGGTTCTGGCCAACTAATGGAATTTAGACAGAAGGATACTAATGGCAATGAAGGAGAGTGTGCACCACCAGGTTGCAGCACACCCAGACTGACAGGAAGAGAGATACACTGCTTGATTTGGGAAATAATCAGGATAACTAAAAGATAACACAATTATATTTTCATTTATTATGAGGGGAAACTCATAAAACAAGAATGAGAAGTGCAAGCTCAGTTGTGCTGCAAGGGAACCACAGAAAGTCCAAGCTCAGCTGTGCTGCAAGGGAGCCAAGAGAGAGCACCTGGGCCATGGGCCTGTTTTTCTCTGGGTTCCAGAAAGCCACACCCTAACTTGGTCCCACCTCTTAAAGATAGTTGGTTAACAAAGATTCCCCATCACCTCCCCCTTTTGTCTAAACAAGAGCAATCTAAACCCAATACAAAACTATATACAATAGGAACAGATAACCATTATAAAATTATAAACAATATTAAGCAAGGAACACATGACAAATGTTTTAATAAACATTATATTCCAAAGAGTCTAAATCTTGTATCAGAAATAAGCTTGGCTAAATCATAAGAGGAAGATTAGAAGTTATTCTAATCTTCAAACTCATCAAAGGCCTGAGAAGGGAGATATTACTTGAGTCAAGCAGTATATGATGGAGACAATGGGCTACCTGAGAAGTCTCATTTGCAATGTTGGTTGAAGCAACCAACTTTGGCTAAGGCCTAGCGTAACTGACAGACCATTTTCAGAGGCAGGTTATTTTTCAGAACCATCTTACCCTGTCTTGGCAAGGATTGGCAGTCCTTTTCCTGTGTTCTGTTTATCCAGTCCAGATACCATGTACTTTGTCAGTAGTTGAAGCATGGGCAGTTCCTTGCCCAAAGGCCAATTGTGCCAAGAAGAAAACAAACTCTGAGTTGATGATGCTTCTTGGAAAGAGGAGATCCACAAAGTCAAAGCTATCTCTGGGACTATGAATTGTTGTGGCTGGTTTTTCTTTGCTTTATGGCTAAAATCCACTTATGAGTGAGTATATATGATATTTGTCTTTCTGAGTCTGTGTTACCTCACTCACTATGATGTTTTCTAGATCCATCCATTTCCCCGCAAACTTCAAGATGTCATTATTTTTTCTGCTGTGTAGTATTCCATTGTGTAAATTACCACATTTTCCTTATCCATTCTTCAGTTGAGGGGCATTTAGGTTGTTTCCAGGTTCTGGCTATGACAAACAATGCTGCTATGAACAGAGTTGAGCACATATCCTTGTGATACGGTTGAACTTCCTTTGGATATATACCCAAAAGTGGGTATTGTTGGGTCTTGAGAAAGGTTGTTTCCTAGTTTTCTGAGAAATAGCCATACTGATATTCGAAAGGGTTGTTCCAGCTTGCACTCCCACCAGCAATGCAGAAATGTTCCCTTTATCCCATACCTCTCCAGCATAAGTTGTCATCAGTGTTCTTGATCTTGACCATTCTTACAGGTGTTAGATGGAATCTCAGAGTTGCTTTGATTTTCATTTCTCTGATGGCTAAGGATAATGAACATTTCCTTAAGTGTCTTTCAGCCATTTTAGATTCCTCTGTTGAGAGTTCTCTGTTTAAGTCAGTACCCATTTATCCTTTTGGATTATTTATTCTTCTGATGACCAATTTCTTGAGTTCTTTGTATATTTTGGAGATCAGCCCTCTATCTGATGTGGGATTGGTGAAGATCTCTTCCCACATAATGCTTTATTACCTTGAATTTTCTTAACAAAGAAAGGAACAATAGCTGTAGAGAGACATTGAATAATAGAAAAAACTTCTGGATTAAATCAGCCAGAATGTGTTAACTTCACAATGGGAACCAAGAGATGCACTATGTTGGAGAAGGAGTTTCACTCTTGTTTCCAAAAGAGAAGAAAATCCATGGATACCATCAAAATGTCCATACCCTATACTCAGCAAAACTAACCCCTTTGACCTTGAGTAAACCTGGCTTGCAGTTTTAGCCTATATAATGTCAACCCCAAATGATGAGGGGGTCTCTTCCCTGCTGTGCTGCATCAAGTAGTGTTCAAGCCCCCAGCCTGGCTGGAGAGCACGCTGAATAAACCTTGCTTTTGCATTCTAGACTTGACTGAATTCTGGTGGTGGTCTCTTTGGGGGTCTCAACTTGGGCACAATACTGGAAGGGCAGTTTAAGGTCTTAACCACTGAGGACCCTTCTAGTCCCTCAGTGTTCCCTTGGCATCACTATTGTTCTTCAGTCCATTTTCTTAACAGCCTAGTAAAATCAGGCTGGAAGTGGGAATGGTGGGTGACGTGGGGAACACAGACATATGTAAAGAAGCTTTCTCCAAATCCTTTTAGGTACCTGCCTCCCCCCAAGAGACAACCCATTTGGCCCCAAGCCCTAAGCCCTAGACGTTATTCAGGAGACTGGTAGAGGCTGCAGAGTATTAGGACACACACAGCAGGAATATGCACAAGTAAGAACCACAGACAAAGTCAGTCTACCAGAGGGAGCTGTCTCTGAGGAGCCACTGTGTGACTTTTGCTGAGGAGCCTGTGGTTAACCCAGATAGGATGCCAATGACAGACCAAAGCATATTCCACCCACTATGTTTATTGGGTTATTTACAGAAGCATGGGTAAGGAATTACTTAATAGAGCGTGGGTGACACCAAAATTGATACATTGTCAAAAATCCTACCCCAGGATAGATAACTACTTCCTTGTAGTTGCACATGGTTTCCACTCCCACCATTTATGTGACTTTTCACCCTTCATATTCTCTCAAGCCTCCCAAAACTTCATGCAGTTACTCAAGGTTATGGACTCACAGTTGAAAATTTGAAGCTAGGAACCTCAGATGAGAGAATATATGTGACATCTTCCTCAGCTGATTATCTATTATCAAATGATTAACTCCAAAAACATACACAAGTAACATTATACAGACTGTCCAGGTCATACATACACACACACACACACACACACACACACACACACACACACACACACACACACACACACACACACACACACATATATATATATATATATATATATATATATATATATATATATATGAAAAAGAGAGCCAGGGGCTTATATAGAAGGGTTTGGAGGTCAGAAAGGGAATGGAGAGTTGATGTAATTATATTGTTATCTCAAAAAATAAGTCTTTAAAGAAGTACATAAAGCAGAATTAGAGTTGGAGTAGCTAGGATTTCCCACAGGAGCAAACAGATTCCTGAAAGACAATGAGCCAGAAGGCCAGAAGTGTACCAGAAGCTTGAGAGAAGGAGCAAGATCTCCAGCAGAACCTTATCAGGCAGGTGTATTATCACCCACTGCCAGGGAACCACTTCTGCCTTCCATGGGACCCTCCCCATTCTCCCAATCCTCACACAATACATGTACACACACACACACACACACACTACCTTTAGCAACATCCAATTATAGACCACATAAATTAAGAAAATCTCATGATAAAATAATTGAGTAGAGACCTCTCTGGAAGCATGCCAGTTTTCATCCAGAAGTAAATGTGTTTCATTTGTTTCATCTTTGTGTTCTTTACAAAGGTCTGTGGCTGTTGAAAGAAGGAACCAAGAGAACTGGATGGAAAAGACCTCTTGTCAGTCACATACAATGGAAATAGGCTGTGAGAGAGTTAACAGTTGATGTCAAATTGTTTGGAGAGCTGTAGTTTTATCACAAAGGAGCTGTTCCATCACATCTCCATTACAGGCCACAGTTAGGAACTTGAGAGAAAGAGGACTGAGGCTGGAACCCGGGAGGATTTGAAGCTGACAGGGTAGCTGGAGAGAATAAGGGAACCAAGAATAATCTGGGCTTGTCTCTGTGGTTTTAGTTTTTGTTTTGTTTTTTTTTTTTCAGGAATTAAAGGAAAATGTTAAAGAAGACAGAACAAAGAGACTCCTTACATATAGTCACAGCAATGTCCATTCAGCGGTCACAGGCTTCCTGACAAAGGAAAAAGTTCACCCTAGCCCACTGCACACAGACAGGCCTGCTTGCTTCCTTCTTCCTAGCCCACTGCACACAGACAGGCCTGCTTGCTTCCTTCTTCCTAGCCCACT